>NW_020212150.1:7529-13465 GCF_003070985.1 Temnothorax curvispinosus | reverse complement strand
TGTGTGTGTGTGTGTGTGTGTGTGTGTGTGATATTTCTATTTAATATTCCATAATCATACAAGTGTTTTATATGTATATCAAAATAATATACACGAGAAAATAAATAATAGGGAGTTTCTGCATGCAATACCGTCTTTCAGATACCGTAACCGTATCTCAATTGTTCAGATACATAGTGAATGTATCTGAACAATTCAAATACGGTTATAAAATTACGGTATCTGAAAGACGGTAATGCAAAAACTCCCTAATGTCGCAACGTACCCACAATTTATGAACAGATGAGGTTCACATCAAACGTCGCAAATATCACGGGAATGACCCTGCTCTTGCACGCGAGCAGTTTCTAAATTTATTATCGGAGAGCGAATGGAGCATAATTGAGACGTATATATGTAAAACGCACATGTGCCTCCCACGCCCACCGCGTGATAAACGCCTCCGTGTCTCCTGCTGTCAACGTACTAAAACTGCACCTCCTCTTCACTTTATATACAGTCAAGCGCCAAGGATGTAATTAGTAGCGCACTATTGACGCAAAATAATCAAATAAGCTCTTATTGATTATAGCACGTGTACCATCATGTGGCAAGATGAATTCAAAATATCCTCTTTTATTTGGATTCTTTGATCATAAAGACTATGTTAATGGCACTATAGCTATCAAATTGATATCTTCATCGTGATATTCAATTTAACATTTAATTTCAATTACGGATAAACGTTTGTAGCATTTACTAGACCTTATCGATTATTTGATGTAGCGCTAATTTCGTACCAATATTTAGAGGATAGCTCCTAAGTTATTTTCCGCGCTAATACTCTGGGATGCTTTATATAGTACACGGTTCAATTACGCACTAACCACGTATGTGAAAATCATCGGTATTCGCGAACAGTAGGCGGCAACATGGTGGAGGTAGAACGCATGATATTGCCCCCGGGCAGATTTGAGTGCGCGCAGCGCAAATATTGCTTTAAGATTATAGGAGCGCAGGACCGACGGCGCGCGGCGGCACGTATCTAATATCCGTGGCTTCTTCCGAAGTGTCATATCCGGGAGAAGGGCGCGCGATCAGTCAGTCCCCGTTACATGACAATTCGAGAAACGCAAAATTATTAATATATCGTGCAATCACCGTGGAATAAAGAATATATTTCAAGAATATATTTTAAGTTTTTAAATATAGCTATATAGTTCGGTAATCGATATAAAAATTGAATGAGGAAAATTTAAAGATGGATAATTGAAAATGATATGACTGAATTATTTTTGTGATAATTTTTAGCCCCAAATTGATAGCAAGTTATCCGTATTAAGTCCTGTAGCTTTTTTAATAAGGAAATACGGAAATCGGAAATTTTCCGGTCAAGAATGAACGGCCGGTCCGAAATAGAAACTTCACCGTATTATTGATTTCCGTCCTTTGTGTCGCGTGATCGAGAAAATTGAGGCGGCGCAGGGCAAGGAGGCGCAGCCGGAGGGGTCGAGCCGGAATCGCTGATGCGATTACCCGTCGCTGAGTAATGCACCGCGAGCTCGATGATACAGTAACGTTATTATCGTTCTTTCGCGGGATCGCTTGTCGCGGAAGCCGGTTGAATATTCATCATTTGCCGAATGTCAAGTGGTACATAATACATGGCGAAACCGTTTGGCTGCGCTTGGATTCCTTGCATTTGCATCTCTTTAAAAAAAGAAAGCGTCGCAACGCTCGCAAAGATTGGGCGACGATAACACGTTGTTCATGAGTAAAGAGTACCTAATGTGTCTTCAAAATGTCACTGATCGACATGTGCACTTAGGATTTATCAAGAAAATACACTTTATGTACTGAAACGCTACTTTTGGAATACTGTAACATCGAAATTATATACGTGACAGTGAAATAATTACTAGTTCAATAGTTCATTAGGTGATATTGGAACGTATCAAAATGTACTATGCGTTATAGCGTATTGCTAATGACCTGGTAACGTAAATGCCGTGTAAATGAGCGGATATAGAAGCGTTCATAATACAAGCGATAAACGGCCGAAAGCCGTTAATAAATGTGGAAAGTGTTGATACCATGCAGTACTCAGCGCAACTACTCGTTCAGCTTGTCGTAACAGCTCGCGAAAACGCTGCAGGATTAAGCATCACGGAGACGGAGCACGAAGAATGCGAAGGGCGAGAGTGCGGCGATTAAGGTAAGCAGCTCGTTGCGAAGGAGTCGACAGGAATAAAAGCGAGTAGTAGTAGATGGCATTGAATTGGGAGAAGAAACACCCGGCATCGTTGGGAGACGAAGAGGGACACGCGTTGTCCCTCGTGGGATCAGCTTGAGCATTGTCGAGAGGGTTGCTTGCTTCGTCGCTCGTCGCTGGAGGCCGCCACCGTTTACCACCCCCTCTCCCCCCTCCTTGCCACCTCGGTTACAATCACCCTTCCTACGCCACCACCCTGCTTCTGTCCATTCCTCTTACCGAAGGAGAAGCAGGACAGGACAAGAGAGGATGAGGGGAGATGGCGGGATATGGTAGGTAGGTAGCTCGGGACTGTCACTCGGTGATGGATGATTCTACCCCAACGCGATCAATTCGCCTACCCCACGCGCACATGCCTCGAGGGTGAAGCTTACCCTCGTGCCTCGTGCGTCGCTCGCTACGGGAATCGCGATGCTTCCTCTCAATCTAGCGAGAAGGTGCATTCCTCTCTTGCGAGTACTCGAATTGGCGGAGAGGGATCATTTCGTTCCACGAAATCAATGGCGGCCACGAGTCGCCGGATCGGTATAACATTCCTACATTCTTGGATTCTGGATAAGAATCAAATTAAAAAGCTAAAGTCAAGACGGAGAAGATAGAAACGCATGACCTGCCTACAAGGATGATATTTAATCATAGTCGTTACGTAATAATTCCACGATACATCTGTTGTTATTCCTAAATTGTAGTTGTAAAAAATCTATTTTACTAGATGATTTAGAATTTGTCTGCAATAGACGTAATAAGCCTTAAGCCGTAAGCAATTGACCAATCACAGTCGAATGTGAGGAGAATAATCGACTATGATTGGTCAGTTTCTTACGGCTCATGGCTTACTACCTACTGTAGACGACTCTTTATATATTCGCAAGATTTTAAATAATTTTACTTATAATTTTTTGTGCGCATAATAATCTCACTTAATTAAATATTTAAAATATTACATAACATTGATAAGAAAAGGCTATTTTTCTTTACGCGATATAATATCTAATAAAATATAGCTCTACATTTATTAATATATAGCTGATAATAACTGACATGTACTATTTAAAATGATCAAGCGAGAGATAAGCATCCATCTAATAATAATGAAGAAAATTGGTATAATTAAATTACACTACGGCAGGGTACGCAGAAGATAAAGACGCCTTTTTATCTGTGCCGCGCTGCTGTTTAAGAGCCGCTGCTTATCGTACACCGAAATTTGTAGACGAGCCAGTAAAAACGTTAACGACCGCCGCCGCCGAGCTCCTCCGCGCTTTCCCGAGGAGCGACTTGGCCTTTCGTTACTTCCTATACTATCCGTTCCGGTTCTCGCACACGTCTCGTCGCCTGGTTTCCGTCTAATTTGCATAGTAATTTTAATTAACGTTACCGCAAACTGCGATATACGCGCAAGCTACACGGACACACGTGTGCTTTTCGCATAGATTACGCATACACAAGCGGACAGGTAACACGTATCGTACAATCCCGGCGGAGAGGTCCGCAGTTCTCTCGCCGAGTGTAGCTCGTCACTCTGTAATTACTTTCCTCTAGCGGCGCGGCACGTCAATTCAAATTGCTCTCGAATTACCCAGCACTGAGATCGAGCTTTTCACGTATGTGCGTATGAGAGTGCGAGAGGCGGGGGTGTTAAAAGAGTGGGTAAATGAACGATGGTGCAAGCGCGGAAAGCTCGGATCAGTTCGGGAAGAGGAGACGAGTAAAAGCGAGAGAAAGAGAGGGAGAAGGAGTTTCTTTCGGAACTTGCGATTCACGTACTTAACAAGTTTGAGGATTACTCGCTGCACGTTTTTGAATGCATCGCCCGCTCGCTGCTGATAACCACGCGCCCGCAATCCTTAAAAGACTGAGATGGTCCTTTAAATTATCCGCGCGCGGCGAAAGATAAAATGGCGCTTATCGCGAATGAGAAGGAAGAAGAAAATTGCCGTGAAAAAAACCAGGCGATGGCGATATTGTCGGCCAACATCGTTCTCGGGCTGCGTTTACAGCCTCGCATTTATAACGGGATTTGCCGAGAAAGATTGTCGCGCGCGTGCCATTGTACAACGGTTGAATACGGCGAGAACTTTGTTATTAATGACGCCGTTAAGCCGCGTCAGTTAAAAAGACATTCTCTATCTCTTGATGCGCAGTCAAAATGTAAATGAACTCGGTGCAGTGGCAGTTTGTAAAGTCCCATATGTAAAAAGGTGTGTTTATGTCAATTTGTGAATGGATAATATACTAGCAATAAGCAATAAGTACGAAACAAATTTAGTGAGCGTAAAATATAATGTGTTGGACGGGCTAAACCAAGAATTGATATCCATACATTTTTATATCGACATTTTATATACACGTATTAAAATTCAAATTAATTAAGTTATACTTTTTTATCTTTAAACAGAAATATCTGCAAATACTGAAGGTAGTTATAAATATGAAGTTTATTTAAATATGAATTCATATTCATATGAAAAAATATAAACATTTTTTAGATATAATGCAAATAAAGCAAAAATAATAAATAATTTTATTTCTGATATTATTTGTAAATATGGGTTTCAATTTACTGCTACTCATATTGCTAAAAACTTTTAGTAACGTATTATTAGTAATACGAGAAAAATATACACGTTTTCCTTGCCATAACAAAAATAAACTCGAGGTTGGAGCAACGCGCTTTCACTAGTAATTAAATAAAAATTGCTCAACCAGTAACAACCAAGGTTACCCGTTAGACAAACTCAAATTCCAAGGACTGACTACTTATGTATCACCGTCTTATTTATATTGTCACACGCGCGAAAAGGAATTCTTCAACCGCTAATAGTGCTAATGCGTGACAACTAAAAAATGCGCCGTCTTCGTCAAACAGCTAGGATCGCACAGCACGAAATGTCACATAGTACAAAGAGGTCTACTTCTGAAGGCTTATATCAACCGATAATTTTGGATTTCTCTATTTTCATCCTCCAACTGATATAATTGCGGCGAAGTCAGTATCATAAAAACGGAAAAAAATATTTTATTGATTGTCGCGTGTCATTGTTCAGGGGTACACGAAAAAGTTATCACCGCTAGTCGCTCTGCTGTCAAAGTTCGAGCTCATCGTGAGATTATCAGTTCAATTCCTATTTCAACGAATTTTATCGGAAGGTCTACTCACCGGAGAAGAGAGATACGTGTTACGGTCGTGCCTGGACACTTGCAATTGCCCGCACTCTTTCACACGAGAACCGAAGTGTCTTCTCGATCGTGTTGTCTACGTGGTTCGGTACTCCTTCAGGGAACTGTCTTCGTCACTCGCACAATCGCGGCGCACAATCGGAGCACGAGAGAGAGAAAGAGAGAGACAGAGAGAGAGAGAGAAAAAGAGAAAGAGAGAAAGAGAACGAGATAGAGAGAGAAAATGAGAATGAGAAAGAGAGAAGGAAAGTCGTGCGAAGGGCAGGGGTGGCTAGCTTAGGCTCTAACCAGCCGAGCAGCGTTTGTTCGGCGCGTAGGTGTCGACAGACAGTTAACGGGTTAACCTTGAAAAGGGAATTTGGTGGCGACGACCGTACGTAGCTAGGCTGTTTTGGGTGGCGCGTATAGTACGGCGGGATAACACGGCGCGACACACCGGGGACGCCTCCCGGTGACTACCACGCGAAACAGAGAAATCGATAGAATGGCCCTGGCACATGCGTGC
>NW_020212150.1:0-4529 GCF_003070985.1 Temnothorax curvispinosus | reverse complement strand
AAAATTTAATTCATTCTTCTAGATATAAAAAAAAGATTAAGAAAGAATAATACAATACTAAAAACAATACTAAAATAATTTCCATTTTTGACATAGAATAAAGACAAATATCATTTTTATAACACAAGATTTAATGACTTTTTTTAAATGGACTAATTAATCAAATACTATAGACAACATAATTTGATCAACTTTGGCCATTTATAACACGAAAAATAGTACAATTCCGATATTTTTGTATCAATATTTTCGATTCCAATTAATCTCCAGTATAAGTTATTATACATATAATGATTGTGGAATATTTTGTAATATACATGTAATCAGTAAATTTTTTAAATATCTATTAAATTTATATTATTTAAAAAATAAGAATCTGTGAATTCTGCATCAATATTTGATCGCTAAAATTATTCGTTATCGTTGATTAGTTTTAATATGTAGCTGATGTCTTAATTGTAAATCACTTGGTGTTAATAAAATTAACGATCGCAAAACGACCCATGTTTATTGCACGATCTATTCAATGCGATCAATGATTAATGTTGGACATCTATCGAGGATCGTGAAAATTTTAAATCTGCTTTACCGTTGACCGATGATTTCTTCCGATCTGGTAAGATCAGTTCTTTATATTCTTCGATATACCTTCCAGGGACTTTCCGTTTGTTGTATATTATACCTGTTACAGCGGTAGCTGCACCTGCAGTACCTGATGCGGATTCGCAGGAAATGAAAGCAACGACTCACGTAATGAAAGCGCAAGGAGATTAGAAAAAGAACAAACAGCATTGTCACATCATGGATTCTTTTTTTACATATAATCTATTATTTTACACATTATTTCAGTTATTATTTGTTTTAAAATGTAAGGAACGCGCAAACTTTTAACAATTTTTATAAATATAAGCTATCCCCTGTTTTAAGAAATAAAAAAGAAAGTATAATATCTCAATTATACTGTTCAGTGAGTAAGAATTCTGAAATCACGATGATGATATAACAGCACTAGGTATAGTTCCGCGGTTTTGAGCAATTGGTTCCAAATCGAAGGAAAGTTGAATGGCCATGATGGTAAAAATGAACAAAACGATCTTTCTCGTTTGAGCCGTATCGGAACCGCATCGGCTTACAAGTTCCATCCCTTCACCGCAAAACCGCAAAGTATGCGAAGCCATTTCCGAAATGGTATTCGTAACTGTATTTCCTGTCACCGAATCTCAAATTCGGAGATAGACGGAATTTCTTTTAAGAAGATACGAAATGCGGTTACAAATCGATTGCCGATCGAATCTTTTGACGGAATTGAATTTTTTGCGATTTAGTATTTAGCATGTAAATTGTTCTTCTAATCTTAGCCATTCTGGAAATATGGCTTCTAATTAATTTTTAAATTGAAAATATTGAGTTTATTAAACTCGCGTGCGCGAGAAAGTGCAAAAACGCAATGGAACCCGAAGAGACGGAAGAGCCGTAGCTCACGGGAATGTAGCATTGCGAACGCTTTTTGACCGTGTGATTCACGGACGATCTGGCAACAACGGGGCCCAAGGAGCAGCGATCTTGCGGGAGTACAAGTCTCTCTCCCGTGAGATAGAGATATCGTGAACACGAGCGGAAAAAGGAGCCGCATAGGTACCCGCCGCGGTGCGACTGAGCTGGAGAGACGACGGAAGGCGGGAAGAGAGAAAGAGAGAAAGAGCGACCGGCCTCTGAGATTGCCCGTGAGGCAGCATAGTCGAGCGCGAGGACCTGGTCCAGCGCTCATAAAACGAGTTCGTCTTGAAAGGTATAAAAGTTTATCCGAGGATTCTTTTGTCGCGACGATTTTCCCGAAATCACGAAGACCGGAAGTAGAAACGTTTCGAAACGACAGGCGGAGAAGAGATAAGAGATGCAAGGTTCGACTATTGCCTCGTCCATGTGATCTGCTAGGAATTAGTTCCTCTCGTGCTCCTGACAAGCGTCTCACTGATCCGGTCGTGCGCAAAGGTAAGCGTCACCGCCGTCACCCGATCGATTCATCGATGCTTGCCCGCGGCGTCGGATTTTTCAGCGATTTTAACGAAGAAATTCTTGGATCCTATCAATAACATTGTTATTGGATTGTATAATAGTGTCGTAATGTGACAGGTAATCATCGATTTGTAACCGGTGTTTGTGCCCACTTGTGTTTGTGATCACATGTCAATATAGGGTTTCCATCAGGCGCGTGATATATATTTTTCGAACGTACAAACCTAAAATAAAACGTTTTTATGTTCAAACCTCTTTACCGCAGGTGTTACTCGCGTCAAATTACAGTTAAGATTTCACATCGGTAATCATAGCGGTTGTTAAGTGAAGCGAAACGATCTTGATATTCCGCGTGTGTGTGATTTTTTATAAAACCCCAATTTAGTTCATAAGAACTGATATATCAATATTAGTGCTCGACAATAATCGAACGTATTTTGCAACAATTTTTGAGAAATTGTATATACGTCGTTTTATTATGTATTGTACTTATAATTACACATACATATTTTTATCTTAAAAGAAATAACTATTTTTGAATACATAAAAAACTGGAAATTGATATCGTTCTGACAGATTCTTCTGAAGATATAAGCAATTTGCTCTTAAATTGTTGTTGTAAATTATTTTAATTAAGCAAGCTATGCTTGTATTAAAATCTATGTATAATAGATATAGATTTGTGTTATTGAAATTTATTAGATATAAAAAAAATATAGTATTAAATAATTAATCTTAAATTTTTCTTTATTTTAATTATTTTTATCATGCAAATCATATCAGTAAATTATAATTTATACATGCAAATATAAATAGAAGATTTAAATCATTACAATCTATAAAATTTATGATTATAAATAAAAGAATGTTATCTTGAGTAAAGATTCATTATTACATCTGATGTACCGTCACTGCAGTTAATTCTTATCAATGCTTTGAAATCGATGAGAAACATATACATATTAAACATAAGAGCGTCTATTGCGAAAAGCAGTAATGATCAATTTCACACGCATAAGTATTACCACAAGCTCCCTATCTGCGACGATCTAAACGCTAATTAGTTCTTTATAGCATCATCAGAGACGGATGTTAGAGCATCCCTGGCAATGACATTTTAATCGAATCACATTGCCTGGAATATGATACGACGCACGCGGTGGGGAGACGCGCTGGGAGGGTAATGATCGCCGCTGATTGCGAGCTCTCATGTCGCGGTACAATCGACGGCCGATGCATTCGAAAACTACAAAACCCGAACTAATTAAAAGGGAATCAGGAGGCCCGGTCGCCATTGGCGTCGCCACACCGCAGTAACGCAAAATACCTCCTGGCTGCGAGTCGCAATCGACGGAATGAACCGTGCAACGAACGCGCGCGCGCTCGTGCAAATCAAATATTAATGGCGCAATTAGCACCGATTGTACCTTAATCGGTTTTGTCGCTTTTTCTCCAACGTCCGCGAATTTTCCGCGTCCGTGACGCGGCGCAACCGACTCGGGTAAAAAAAAACTCCCGCCCGGACGCGTCGCCATCCGTTGCGCGCAAACTGTCAACTTCTTGCTGCCCTCGCAGTCCTATTAATTTCGGATTATCGCAAATTGCTGGCGTTGTCTTCCATTACAAGATTTTCCCGACAACGGGGGATGCAATAAGAAATAAATGATAAATGGGTACTCCCTTTAACAAATACGTCCCTCGTTTACGTTTTTACGACTGGATCGGTTCAGAAAAAGCATAGATGACTAATTATAAATACATTTATTTTCCCGTCACGTTGCGAAATATTCCTTAGATAGCATAATTGAATCTTTGTTTTAAGAGCACATAAATTTCAATTTTTAATAAATTATAATTATTCCCCGTGCATTTAATATAGGAATTAAGTTGGATCTGCACATATCAATATTTATGGCAAGGGTGACAAGTTTGCACTATGTAGGATTTGTTTTGTTAATTATTCAAGCCGATTACTTAATTCACTTTTGATTAACGATCGTCTGTGTACAGGGACAAGCCCGAGAACAATGGGAACCAGAGCTGTTGCCGTTGCGGCGGCGGCAGGTGCTGCCGGGATGTCTGGTGAGGCGGGATTGGCTGGTGTACCAAGACTGCTGGAGGATCTGGCGCGACTCTCGGAGGATAAAGACTCGGCTGATATCGTGTTCCTCCTAGGGAGGGACGAGACCCCTGTTTATGCCCACAGAATAATACTTCAAGCCAGGTTAGCCTTAACGAGCAATTATTTATTAATTTTACCCTTAAACATTAATTTTACCCTTAATTTGAAGAAAATATGATCTTGCGCGATATTCCTACGGTGTTGCGTAATTAACGAATGGAATTTTTAATACCGCGGAGAAACTCGAATAAGTTACATAAATTTAGCAGACTTGTTGGAAAATAAATCTTGATTAGTGTAAATGGAACCTTCCAAGAAATGGAGATAAAATTATTATTCAATCACAATATCAAACACCAGTTATTTCCGATACCGTCAGCAATACGAACCA
>NW_020212149.1:0-5855 GCF_003070985.1 Temnothorax curvispinosus | reverse complement strand
TATATATATATATATATATATATATATATTTATATTATATTATTAATTATATTATTAATTATTATTTATTTTTTTCTTTTTTTATTATTTATACAACGAGAGATTAAAATAAAGGATTGTGTGTTATTTTTTCAGATTAAAAAGTTTAAAATTTTTATAACATTTGCGTTTGTAACTTTAAATCTAAAAATATAAAAACTACAGGCTTTTAAAAATTAAGCGCGTACTGCCAGCTTTTCCACTATCAAAAATTTAAAATAAAAAAATTTTTACACAAAAAAATTTAAATTAAAATTTATTTTTTAATTAATTCAGCATTACATTAATATTTAAAAGAATGGCACAAAGAATGATACAATAACACCATAAAAATTAAATTAAGAAAAAAGAGAAAAAAATAAGTAATAAAAAAAATTTAAATTCTTTCACACATTGCACTTAAATATTTTGCTTATTTTTCGGTATTTTCAAGTGTCGTTATTATTTTTGAAGAGGGGCTGCAAGTAAGCCACGAATTTAAGCATAATAAGCTTTGTGCTGATTTATTGTTGAGTCGATTGCGATGTTTTCGGATTACTAGCGATGCCTTCGAAAAAAAACGTTCCACTGAAACGGATTTAGCCTGAATACTAAAATAATCTCGTGCCATTGAAGCTAATATGGGAAATTGCTTTTCATTTTGATTCCACCAAGAAAGAATATTTTCATTTTTATCAGCTCGTTGAAGACGCAAATAATCATCTAACTCTTTTCGCCAATTTGTACTTTGATTTGATTTATTCGATTCAAAAAGAGATCCTAAATTCAGTTGTTAGTTGGAAAGTCTCTACTTTATGTCGTGGATTGAGAATGAGTATTATGCAATAAATCCAATTAGACTTTCTGTAGTAGGTATTGGATTAATTTGGCTCGGGCTGCAGTAGCGGCTTGATGGACAACATTCTTTGTGACAAAATTGTCAATTTATCATATCAAAATTTTGATATGATAAAAAGAACGTTTTAAGTTTATCAAGCATCATATTAATACCAATTACAACAAGCGGTAAAATTATATATTTTTCGCTACTTAGAGTAGTTGACAAAACTTTAAACTGCCGTAGGAATTTAATTAGAATATTCAAAAGAGACCACTCCATTTCCGATAAAAGGTATTTCTTCATAATATCATATTATTTTCGCACAATAAATTTAGAGCTTGCTTCATCTGCAGCGCAGAGTCTATTATGTCACAAACCGAATTCCACCGTGTAGCTGCACCTAGATTTGGTGAAATCATGCGAGAATTTGTTGTTTTGCAACATAATTTCAATTTATTTGTCCACTGTTCTGAATATTTAATTTTGCGAAAAAAATGTTGAAGTTTTGTAAGTACTCTCGTACAATTATCGGGATAAATCTCTTTATCTTCATCGGATTCGCTCGGTTCGTCGTCTATCTCATCGATATTAGACTGTATTAGTCTGAGCATATCATTCACGGCTAAATTTATTACATGTGCAAAACAATGAAAATGTTGATTATTTGGGTCAAAACTAATATTTTCAGCATCCATGAGTGGTTCTAGCTCTTTCATAAATTTTGTATTTGCCAATGCATTCACTCTAAGAAATAAGTGTTTGATTAATAAGTTGTTTTTCCTTGTAGACTACTTTTCATCATTTATAAGTAACTGACTATCAAACACCTGTAAGACAGCAATACGTGTTTGAGAATAAGACGTCTTTCATTTTTTCAGTTACATAAAAGTGTTTTATTTTTGAAAATAAAACACTTTTAGGCATAAAAAAAAAACTTTTTTAAACATATATCACTTGCGGCTTTGCTATCTGTTGTTACTTTCATGATAATGTACGCAATCATTATACAACCTGAAAGTTTGTGAAAGCCAATAGTGCACTGAAAGAGAGAAAAAATAAGAGATACAATTGTTGTATACAAGCATTCTAATTGTATCTCTTATTCTCTCTCTCTCTCTCTCTCTCTCTCTCTCTCTCTCTCTCTCTCTCTCTCTCTCTTTCTCCCCTCTCTCTTTCTCTCTCTCTCTCTGGTGAGTACGGTGTGTGCACGTCCGTTGTGTTGCTCCTATCTCAACTGGATATATTTCTGCCGCAAGCTGCCTTCGGGCTCTTTTGTTGCAGGTTTATGCAAGTCTTTTTGTTGCTCGTCACGTGCTGTTATTGGTACGCATCGGGCTTCGCCGAATTCCTGGTATTTTCGCGACGAGTGTTTCTCATTATTGCTATACCATTTCTGAGAATCATTCCATGGAGGATGTTGTCTTCTTCTGCACATGTGCCGGCCGCTTGATCTGTACTTTCCTGCACTTGCGGTCCTGGAGTGCCGTTCGGTTCAGCGTCGATATCGACGTTTGTCGATCGATAGTATCGTGACTCGATTTGCCTCTACCGGCGCCTATACGGTGCGAGCATATCGTGAGTCCCTGTCAGTTGACTTCTCGCATCGTGTAACTTGGACCGCATCGTGTAATTTGGACCGAGCATGGAATCGCGCACGTGTGCCAAGTGTGGGAAGTCGATTGTCAACCAGATACTCGAGTGCGGGGTGTGCAGGAGGGTGTTCCATCCCGGCTGCATTAAACCCTATGCAGCCACCAAATATGCAGATAATTGCTGCAAATCTCTATTGCCTTCACTCGACCCCCCCCTCCTTCACCGGCTATTGATGTGGGTGCGCATGCCTTTGACTTCTTGGGTGGATCATCGTGCGCTCGGGTGCAGGCTCAGTCTCGGGAGCGCGCCTCAATTGAAGTCATGCTCCAGAGACTGTGTGAGCAACTGAGGGACTCGGACACTAAACTCTCTGCCTTTGTTGACGAGCAGCGACGCACAAATAAGGAGATCAACGACAAATTGAACAAGCTTAGCCTCATCGCGGACACTGTCGCTCATAACACCCAGCGCATCGACAAGCTTGAGCAAGAAAGCTCTGCTCTGGCGCGAGATGTCCAGGCTTTAAAGGCCGCTCAGCTTGTTCCGCGTGCCTGCGAGGAGATTGAGGGCGGCTCGGCTGCTGCGTCGCGCGTCCCTCGAACGTCGGATCTTATTATCTCCGGAATCCCATCGTCTCTCACTGAATCATCTTGTGAGCTTGTCGCGTGTGTTTTTCGTGCGCTGGGAATTCCTCAGCTTACTTCCGACGTTCTTGAGACTCGCGATGTAGCGGCGCGTGTTGCGTCCTCGGATCATGACGCTACATCTGCGTCCGCCCCTGTCGCAGATTGTGCTGGCGTTGGGGGTCGGCGCAGATCGGTCATAGTCGCGCTCAAGTCCCGCGAGATTCGTGACCACATCATTAGGATCATGCGTGGCAAGCGCCGATTGCCTATCAACGACGTTTTCTCGACTAACATTCCTGGCAACGTTTTTGTAAATGAATTGCTCCCGATTCATACTTATAAGTTGCTGCGCCAAGCGCGAGTCAGGGCGAAGCAGCTGTCGTTCGCGCATGTGTGGAGTAGCGACGGGCGTGTTTTTGTCCGCAGGGACCGTAGCCAGCCGCCGATTTCTATCGCCTCCGAGGCCGATCTCGAGAGGCTCCAGTGACTCTCGGCGGCAGCTGTGGGTCCTCCTGCTTCGCGTGGTCGTCTCCGTATCGCGTGCTTCAATGCCTGCTCCCTCCCTGCCCATATCGAGTCAATCCGTGCTCATTTAATGTCTAATTTCTTTCATATTATCTCGATCTCGGAAACCTGGCTCCACTCTCACATTTCTGACGAATTAGTTCGTATCCCAGGTTACTGTCTGTTACGAGTGGACAGGGAGGGCAGGGAGGGAGGGGGCGTTGCTTGCTTTATCCACGACTCATTGCGTGCTCGTGTCCTGGCGTCGTCGCCGTCGTCCTTTTCCAATGAACCCGAATTCCTCGTTCTTGACATTCGAGGCGATGCTTGCGAACCTCTACTCTTCACCTCGATGTATCGCAGACCGAAGGGTAAAAATTTCAGTAGGTTTCTCGATGCTCTAACTTCGCTTATTCATAATTATAAGAATATCATTATCTCGGGCGACCTAAACTGTGATCTCCTCTCCTCATCATATGAACCTAATCACCTCAGAGACATAGTCTCGCAATTGTCGCTCAACATTGTGGAGTCGCATTCGACTTATCATACTCGCTCTTCCGATTCATGGTTGGATGTCTTTATTGTCGATAGCTTGGACAAGGTCTCTTCGTTTCGAAAGTCGGATGCACCCTTTATCAATGGTCACGACCTTATAGAACTCACGTATCTATTCGCCGTCCAGTCTCCCGCGGATCGTACATTGACCCGTCGTAGCTACAAGGAGTTTAACGAACACAGATATGTGGAAACTCTCACCTCCTTGCTGTCTTCATCTTTCGTGGTAGACTTTGGCCTTGAGAGCCTCAGTGAGCCTGACTTAGACAGCATCCTGAGTACTATAACCAAAGATTTCGCTTCTAGTCTCGACATCTATGCGCCCATCCGTACTTTTCGTGTGTATCGTCCTTCGGCACCTTGGCTCACCGAGGCTCTCGTACGTGGTATTCGGCATCGCAACCGTCTTCATAATATCGCCCGAAGATCAGGTTCTGTTCTCGATTTTCATATTTATAAGCAGTACAGGAACAGTCTCACGGCAGAAATGAGGAAGGCTAGAGAGCACTTCAACATGACCAGATTAACCGCGATTTCCAATCCATCCAAGCTATGGCGCGAACTCACTAATCTTGGCCTAATCGAATCACCTTTATCCTCACCGCTGAATTACTTCTCACGCGATACTCTCAATGCTCACTACGCATCCATCTCAAACTGCTTTCCTTCCTGTACTCAATCTCAATTTTCTGACATCATTTCATCCATAGAGCCTGACAATCCTACTTTCAGTTTTTCCCAAATAACTGCTGATGATCTATGCTCTCTTGTCTCCTCATCTTCTGTCTCTCTTGCTTCAGGTTGCGATCACCTTCCACTGCATGCTATCGCATTGGCCCTGCCACACGTGAGTAATTTACTCACTTCATTCTTCAATAGTTGTCTCAGACTTAGTTACTTCCCGTCGTTGTGGAAGCGTGCCATTCTACGCCCACTGTCTAAAATTAAATCTCCTGCCTCTCCTTCCGACACGAGGCCCATAGCCAACCTATGCGAGCTCTCCAAGGTGTTCGAAAAGATTCTACATCGCCAGATTACCGATTTCATTGAATCTCATCATATTCTAGACAGTCGACAATCCGGCTACCGCAAGTGTTTTTCTACTCAGTCTGCCCTTCTGCGATTATTCCACGACATCAAGTATGGCGTTGATGTAGGCGAAGTGTTGATCCTTGTCCTATTTGATTTCAGCAAAGCTTTCGACACTGTCTCCCATCATTTGCTTCTTACCAAACTTAGGAAACTAGGCTTTTCTGATCAACTTTGAAACTAATTTTTTCGTACCTCACCGGTCGTCTTCAAGCGGTTGTGGATTTGGAGGGCGTCTTCTCAGAATGGCTATCTGTCACCGCTGGCGTCCCGCAGGGATCTGTCCTTGGACCGCTCCTTTTCTCTCTCTTCATCAATGATATCGGCGCGTTTCTAAGGTTCACAGAACATTTGATATTTGCCGATGATACGCAAATTTATCGCAGGTGCCTCTTAAGTCAATTAAATGCCGGGCTGCAATTTGTGGCGCATGATGTGAATGTTGTCTCTGAATTTGCGGCTGCAAATGGACTGACCCTCAATCTCAACAAATCCAAGGTATTAATATTTGGAAGCAAAGGTTATATCAAACAACTCAACCTCAATGACCTTCCTCTTATTTCCGTTGGTGGTATTTCGATTCCCTACGTTACCGAAGCGCGAAATCTGGGCGTCATTATGAGATC
>NW_020212148.1:0-2369 GCF_003070985.1 Temnothorax curvispinosus | reverse complement strand
TACTATTTTTTTAACGTATTTTGAAACAGTTTCTTTACATAATTCACTTTGAAGTATAGTAATTAAGGAATCATTTGGTAAAATTTTATTCTGATTGTAGTATTTCATCAAATACGTTGGGGATTTCTAAGAAACTTTTTAATTTTTTTTTTATAAAAATATAAACTTTTTCTAACAATTAGACATTATATGTTGGATCCGCTGGATGTGGATCCAGTTGAATACATTGGAATTACTACCGTTAAATGTAGAAAAAATAATAAATAATAAATCATGGTTTGCTGAAATTGTATTTGCTGTACGATTTTTTAATATCATGGAATGATATGCTGCAACTCTTTCTTTGTCTCTGTCTTTTTCTTTTTCTTATGTTCCTTCACTTTATTACATAACGTTGTTAATGGTATTTGGAATTTCTTGCTGGCCTCACGACGAGTAAGGCCTCTTCAGATTCCACTGCCTTAACTGCTTCTTTTAAATCTTTATCTGAGTATTGGCCATATTTTCCACCCGGATTGCGCAAATCCCGTTTATTCACGGTGAAATTTTTTTTTTCGTGAACATTTTTTTTTTATGGTGAGACATATAATGTCGCTACTGTGCATTTTTTATAATTTTTGCCATTTCTAATTCGTATGAGTAGACCAGTTTACTTTCTGTGCTTCTGTGCAGTCAAAAATTAAATTATTTTGCTGTTGATTTACTTACTTTTCATTTCTAAGCTTAGTTCTAAACTTATTTTGAACATATTTTTATTGTAGGTGCTCTCCAAAAAATTAAGAGTTTCAAAAATACCTCGGTTAAGGACTATAGTCTATTCATAGGTATATATTAGTTCAACTTGTTCGCGTCATCACGTTAGTGATAGTGAATATACAGCAAAATTTCCGTGAGAACGCATTCAATTTATTTTTTTCGTTTTTCCGATTTTAATTTACAATCAGTACCGTCTGAATAGACGCTTCTGGCATTTTATTTGGCTAGTACCATCAGAATAGACGCATCTGATTTTTATTATAAAATCAGTGTCGTCCGAATAGATGCTTTTGGATTTTCATTTTGTCAGTGACGTTCAGGACAGACGCTTTTGATTTTTTATTACAATCAATATCGTCCAAATAGACTTCTGACGTTTATTTTTATTTTTTTTATTGATACATGTTTTATCTCAACGATAAATTTTGAATATCATAACTGTAAATTTAATTGTTGTTTCTTACCTTGCTGAAATGTAAGGGGATAATGAAGGAAATGATTGTAGGATGTATTGTCAGGAAATAAAGCGTAATTGTCTTATATATAATTCGAAAGTATGTATCGTTTATTATACCGCGCTTATAAGGAAGAATCACAATGTCCGTGGTTGCGTGTATCGAGCAGTCTCCGATTATATTACCGTTGCTCTGATTTACCGATGCTCCGATAGAACAATGTGGAGCACTCCGCCTTAACTGATACCGCACGCTAATGTTCTCAAATATTACTACGTTACTTTGATCGGAACCGACCGACTATCTCGAGAGTGTTATACGAATTGAATTGAGCTGTGCTTCAGAAAGCGGTGAGGAATTACTCCGACTCGCAACGTCGCGTCATTTGAAAAGCATGCTCGCGCGTGATGCGAGCGCGTGATCGACGGATGATTAGAGATTGGCAAAAAATTAAGAATAAATTAGTATTACTTGATTACTTAATTAATTATTTATCTGAAAAAAATATTTTTTGATTAATTAATCAGTAATCGACAAAAAAATTTTTTATTACTCGATTAATCAGTAATCAAGGAGAAAATAGGAGATTACAGATTAATTACTGTAATTAATTTGTAATTCAGGAGAAAAGTATTTAATTACTTTAATTAATCAGTATATAATCAAGAAGAAAAATATTTAATTACTTTAATCAGTATAAAATTTTTTGATTGCTTGATTAACAGTAATCATAGCAAATAAATATTTGATTACTTAAGTAATCAGTAATTATATTGAAACATTTTTCGTTTATACGTGATGCTACTTTTATTGTTAGTAGTGCTGCTATTAATAAATTATACTAGGTAATGACAAAAGTATATTCACTATTTATGCAGTGTGACTTGAGAACTATATGAGTTTAGGTACTGAAGTAAATTCTAACTTGAGATTTTAAGACCAATTTTTGTTTATTGAAATTCTTGAATAATATTCCTAACAACATAAACTCTTATCCACATAATTCGTGTAAACATTAATCGCAGTTGCGTACAATAAACATTGTTATACAGCTTTAAAGGACAAAAGTCCTTTATTGATTAATAGACGAGAAAGGATTTATTTTTTATTCATCCGCTCTAAATGACGTATACAGAGTGTTTCAGAGTTAAATATTCT
>NW_020212147.1:2559-3179 GCF_003070985.1 Temnothorax curvispinosus | reverse complement strand
TGTGATTGGTCTATTTTCTTACGGCCTTACGATTATTACTAAAACTTTGTTATATACGTGCAATGGTCTTAACTACGTACAAACCGAAATTGCGTTTGATGAAATTGTATGTTTTTAAAATTTGATACCATAAATAAAGGAATTAACCTTTGTGCACCGTCAACAGCGCTTGTCTCTTACTTAGCCCGTCCCACACTCTCTCTTTGTTTAGTCTTTCTGGTTTTATATTATCTATACCCAAGTAACACATCGCAGTCAAAACGACATCATATTGATCAACAAATTACGTAATATTGGATCAATATGACGTCAAAGTGATGTCAAAGTGTGTACTGCGACGTGTTACTTGGGTAGTGGCATCTCGTTGGACTCAACAAAGTTATTATTATTATTTCTATTGTTAGAGTACTACGGTCGATTAAACTCCAATTTAACTCGTTGAACAATATCTGTATTATTTCAATTATAGAATTATTAATTTCTGTTTAATATATGAAAAGAAAAATCCAAGATTCGGGCAATGAGTTAGTTCAAAATTTTGTCGTAAGCGATATTAAATTAATTATCGATTAAATCCATCACTACGGGTGACTTTGACGAAACTCCGATTAATTTAATCG
>NW_020212147.1:1814-2549 GCF_003070985.1 Temnothorax curvispinosus | reverse complement strand
CCGAAAATGAATTTCGCGCGGCGGCACCTCGATCCGCAAGCGGCGATATCCTACGCTCCGTCGCACCCTTCAAGGTCAGGGTTCCCGGAAACGAAATGAGACTACCGCGGGATTCTCATGCAAATGAAAATCCGACAGCCGCTTCGCGACGAGAGGAAAAAGAGGTAGCGGGGTAAAACGAGGACGGGGCGACGGTGGAGGGAAAAATTAATGTCGTTAACCCCCTCGCGCGTTCTCCCGGGTATTAAAAGTACTCGAGCGACGGTCTTCTCTGGCGCGCGTTTCCCGTGTCCTCCTTAAAACAGGAGTGTTCACTCTTCCTGTCGAGTGACCCGTAACATCGTTGGGCCTGCAACTACAACTGCAACTAATTGTCGGAGAAAGATGGATTCGTTTTGCGCGTTTAATTGTTTTATATGTATTACTGAGATAACCACTGCGATCTATAATTTTTAATAGTTGTAGGAAAACAAAAATATTCAAATCTGATAAAAATTCTTAGGAGAATGTCTTAGAAGAAAGTTATCATTTGCAGCTATTTTTGAGTTTTTACAGTTTAACGTCTTGATAACTAAATTTGAAATTAAAACTGTTTTAAAGTACTTGGAATTAAGTGAAGAGTGAAGTTTCTTTATTTATTTGCCCCCCTCTTTTGAAGCTCGGAGAACTTTTCACGAAAAGAAGTTCCCGCTCGTTTATAACTCGAAATAACTTCTGATATCTCGCCATTTTTTT
>NW_020212147.1:0-1714 GCF_003070985.1 Temnothorax curvispinosus | reverse complement strand
GAGTAACTTAAAGCTGCGAGTCTCTTGCACAAGTCGATAATAACTGTTGTCTCGTGTATTTTGTTCGTTAGATTGCTCGCAAATGTCAACTCTTTAATACATATACATACATTTTCGAGTAACATATACGCAGAGACTGAGATGTTCCAAAGTAGATTTAGATGAGAATTTCTCAATGTCACTGATACAAATCTAAATTTGCACAGTTTATCGTGCAATTTAGATTTGTATCAGTGACAGTAGGAAGGAAACAAATCGGTGCAATACGTGCGTGTGTGCGTGTGCTATATTAAATCACAAGATCAATATATGCGTGTGCATCGAATTAATTTTGGAAACGCGCGTATCACTTTTGGCCGATAATGCGTCCTAATGTGACAGCAGATGCCGACGGACGGCAGCTGGAGGTCGGAGGCTACCGCGGTCCGCATTACCGGTAATCCTGTAAAACGTGTCGTTCGTCGCGCGTGTCAGATCTCACCGCGTTAAAATCACCGCTAATTACCCTCGGCCCCCTTACCGTCTCCGAAATCTGCGGGGGCAGATGTTCGCCGGGGCGCCGCGCCGCGTCTACAATGCACCCAGCGCACCACCCTTCTTTTTCAACCGGCCTTTCTCGAGTGCCCGCTCGTCGAGATTGTCGGCGAACAGCTTGTAACTTCGCCCTTAACAAAGGGTTAACTCGGCTGCGAACGGCTGGACGGTTTCGTGCCGTTTTGCTGACATTTTATTGTCTCTACTTTGCCCATCCCTCCCCCCCTCCCCCGATCGCGAGTTTCCTCTGTTGTGGGAAATCGTAATGCAGTTTCTAGAACGTGCATGGCTATTCTTTATCTATGAATTCTTCGATCAAGTTAGATCGAAGGAAGAAAATCAATTTCAAATTGTTCTAAACGTAAAAAAATGGCTTGTACGTAAGACTAGAATATACTATATTCTTGATAATTGAAAAATTTGAATTATTTTCTCAACTGCTGGTAAATTTTATTAAGATTTACAAAAACCCAAATTAGAATTTCTAATTTTAAAGTATGATATTGTAACTTGAGTTTTTCTCTGTCCTAATCTTAAAAGAAAGCTGTTTTCAGAAAATTATATTTTAAAATAAATGTTTACGCTTGTAGCGTCTAATAACATTTGTCATTTATTTAAACATTAATAAAATACAAGCTGATATAAAGAGATTTTCTTTCTTTAAACTTCTTGCGGAGAAATAAAAATGTTCTAGGTATAAATTTTTTAAAATTTTTATTTACGAAATTTGTAGAAAATTATTTTTATATCAAGTTTCGAATTGTCATTTATTCAATATGATAACGATCGAAGATAGTTATTATGTTATTCAACAGTAATCTCGTGATAATAATATCTATTGTCCCTTTGATAAACGTTTATATTTTGTTTTTATAGCGTACTCGTTTTAACAAACGTAGTTTGCAAGAATATAATATTTGAGCAAATTTCTACGTCAAAGATGCAAAACTGACAACCGTAAATTGCCTATTTTCTGCAATCGCGAAAACTCCGTAATTGCATAAAACGGATTCACATCCCGGATATATTGAAACGGCAATGCGCAAATATATTTTACGAATCTAAATTTACGGTCCAATAATAAACCATTTGATTTTTTATATTAAATAAACAAAATCAATATTTATAAGGTTGTGTCGATAATAATTAAAGAATGTTCATAACGACATTTTACACTATT
>NW_020212146.1:0-5892 GCF_003070985.1 Temnothorax curvispinosus | reverse complement strand
TCTCTCTCTCTCTCTCTCTCTCTCTCTCTCTCTCTCTCTCTCTCTCTGTGCTTAATATACTATATGCTTAATATACTATATGAACTTATTTTTATATATTTTGTTTATATGTGTCTATTCAAATTTGCACATATGTTATTTCTTTTTATTATTGCAGCATTTCTATTACATTCAATAACTTCTTCTTGTACTTGTGCTTGTTCTCTGGCTAGAATAAGTCGATCTTCCAACTCCAATTCATCGTTCTGAAGTAAACAAATATTGTGCAGCACACAGCATGCCAATATATGGTAAGGAGCAAACTTTATATCATTGACTGCCAATACATGTAGTAGACTTCTCCAGCGTCCTTTTAAATAACCAAATGCTCTTTCTATTACCATTCTAATAGAAGAATGGCAAAAATTATAATTTTTTTGTTGCTGTGTAAGATGGCCATTATTAAGATAAGGAACTAAGAGATGTTCATGTAAAGCATAAGCAGCATCTCCAATTAAATGTGTATCATTTGGAAATTTAGTTGGATTGTTGATATATTGCTGTAAAGCTGATAACCGAAAAACCCTGGAGTCATGAACTGAACCCACATTGCCAACATAGATATGTGTAAATCGCATTCTATGATCACAAACGGCCTAAACAGAATATATAAATCTTCATATACGTATTGTTAATTTACATAAATGTAATAATATCCTTCAACAAATATGACATGATAATTTCTGAGCAAATAATACAATTAATACATATATGATACTTATTAATACATTCGTAATTCGATTGTACAAATTCTTGTGCATGATTTCTAAGTTGGAGTTGCATGTGTGTCACTTTCATACCAACGTTTCGTGATACCAACGTTTTAGTTAATTTCATTACAGTTAAGAGAAACCTGATACTGTGCTTGATAGTATCAAACTGCTCTTAACCTTGATGAAGTAAAATTTAATGTTTAACGGAATGGCGATATTGAAAATAAGACAAACGTAGTTCTAATGTGAAAGCAAGCACAAGATAGAGTGCTTCTATTTAGTGACACAAGTCGACACAAACGTTATTCCGTTTTTACATGTAGAGAGCTTTTCAACTAGCAACACAAGTCGACCCAAGTATCATTCTTTCTTCAATATTCAATGAGTAATAAAGACAGAATAATACTTGTGTCGATTTGTGTCGCTAGATGGAAAGCTCCTATGATGAGTAACAAAGGCAGAACGATACTTGTGTAGACTTGTGTCAGTATACATAGAAAGCACCCATAAATAATTAGTATAAATAAAAGTATTAGAACATTACCTGGAGTTGCATCAAATGACGACCCTTTCAATTTATATATGCTTCTGGACTTTCTTTTGGTGCAGGAATATTTATATGCGTACCATTTATGGCCCCTATAGTACCAGGAAAACCACGTGCACGAGAAAAGCCATAAACAACATCCTCAAAGTCATCTTCATTAGGCCACAATAATATGTATCTTTGTGAGAGTTCACATAGTGCTTTAGCAACACGGCGTACAGCTGTTATTCCTGTACCTTTACTAATATTAAACCTTTGAATTATTGATCTGAAAAAGGAAAGAATATTGTTATATATATAATATTAACATTCAATGGCAATAACTATAAAAATAAATATATACTCACCTATATGAATCTGGTGTCGCAAAACGCCATAGAGCTACTAAGAGCTGCTTTTCTGGTGATACTATTTCAATTCCATTACTTGGGCCATGAAGCCTTTCTCCAATTTCATTTAAAATATACTCAAATGTTGAAGGTCGAATACTAGTAACATTCAATTTTAAAGTATCATTATATGTAAACATTTTAGAATTTAAGTATTTTATTTGATAGTATATAAACAAAACAAATTAGATATAATAATAATATTAATACCGAAAATGCGATTTAAAATGTTCACTGCTGAACGATGGTATTATGTGCTCGACATAACCTTCTACTTTTCGATTTTGACTTTTTGTAGGACTTTCTATTACAAGATCTTCATCTTCGTCATCTAAGTATGAAAGTGGTTTGAAAAATTCATTAACGCACATTAATATTATTATCTTCTTTCTTCTATCCATTTTCTATTTATTATTAGTCTATTGCAATGTAGTATTGTTATTCCAACAGTTAACTTTAGGAGCGTTTGTAGCGCCACTTTGACCGTATCCCTCGGTTAGCGTTTGTAACTTCAATAGTATTCATTGACCGGTCCTATGAAAGCGTTGGAATCAACGTCTATGGTTGGAATAAAAGCGATTGAAGCGTTTAGTAAGGTCGTGGGTTCCCCATGGCACGGAGCTGTTACGGAACGGAAAAGAAACGGAAAAATTTGTAATCTATCCTGTCGAATGTTTGCGAATAAGTGCTTGGCAGTGGATCGATCGCTTTACAACATATTTTTGCAAATAAAGAGCAATATGTCGTCATTGGTAGGTATTATATGTGAAAATAAAATATATATGTTAAAATCCTATGTTAAAATGTTAATGCGTTATATGTTATATGTTAATATAAAATTACTGAAGAAAGAAGATATCGTCAAGAAGACAGCAACAATTTAATTAATGAAATGGCAAATAATGATTCCTTAATTTAATATTAACATATAATAAAATTATTAAATAAGTGCTTGGCAGTGGATCGATCGCTTATTTGCTTTCGAGATTTCGATCTTTATCCATTATTAATTCTGTATGATTTGCTAAGCAAAAAGGATGTGAAAGTCCGTTTTTATAAAACCAAACAATCCAGCCACAATATCCACATTTTTGAATTTCTGTAATTAATAAAATATATTACATTCGGTTAATTAGCATTAACATATTAACATAGGATTTTAACATTTAACGCGTTAATGCATTATATGTTATATGTTATATATTATATGTTAATATAAAATTAAGGAATCATTATTTGCCATTTCATTAATTAAATTGTTGCTGTCTCCTTGACAATGTCTTCTTTCTTCAGTATAATTTTATATTAACATATAACATATAACGCATTAACATATTAACATAGAATTTTAACATATATATTTTATTTTCGGTAAATCTGAAGGAAAGCTTATTTTCACATATATTATCTACCAATGACGACATATTGCTCTTTATTTGCAAAAATATGTTGCAAAGCGATCGATCCACTGCCAAGCACTTATTCGCAAACTTTCGACAGGATAGTAGGTTACAAATTTTTCCGTTTCTTTTCCGTTCCGTAACAGCTCCGTGCCATGGGGAAACCACTCATTATAACACGGAACGGAATTGAAACGGAACTACTCTGATTGGTTAACCCCCATCATGTCTCTTTTCCGTTACTGGGGACCTATTCTGGACTTGTTCGGAATGGATTCCGATCGGAATTATTCCGTTTTCCCTAGAAAAGACAATAGAAATCTAGGAAATAACTGAACAATTCCGATCGGAATCCATTCCGAACTCCATAATAGGTCCCCTGTTCCGTTCCGCTATTCCTTCTCCATCGGGATGCACCCTAATCGTGGCCCGGACAGCCAGATTGTTTCGAAGAGGCCGCGCCGAGGCGAAGAAAGTCGAGCAGCGCCACACGAGAAGACGGCGCTGGCTATCGGGAACGACATCCGGAATGAAGGGCGCGCGGCCAGCGAGCTAAGGCGCAGGCGCGGGGAGCCGGCGCGGCGTCACGGGCCCGACCCCGACCGGCCCGACGACCCCGCCATGATTCACTGTCGTGCCACGCGGCGTAGGGAGCGCATCTCCGAGTCACCCGGCCTGGACAACCCGGAAGCTAGTGATCTTCAGAATTGTAAGGTCACCACCCTGGCGTCTCCTCGTTAATTTGGAGGAGTGATCGAGGCGGCGCCGGCCCCGGGATTGTAGCGCCTAGTGAGAAGCGCCTGTCGCCGAGTGCCATCCGATCGGACGTTCCCCGGGTAGAGAGAATCGGTCGAGATCCGAGCCGGGGCCCCGCCAAGAGCACGCCT
Source organism: Temnothorax curvispinosus (assembly GCF_003070985.1). Taxonomy (NCBI): domain Eukaryota; kingdom Metazoa; phylum Arthropoda; class Insecta; order Hymenoptera; family Formicidae; genus Temnothorax; species Temnothorax curvispinosus. The sequence goes on along the minus strand of NW_020212146.1, from coordinate 1,917 downwards.
TCCAGTAAGTAGAGACCGTGGAGGCCCTCCCCGGGATCCTCGCCACGGCCGACAGTCGTGCGGCGAGAATATTCGCGTTGAGGAAACGCGTGTCCGGATGACGGTCGCGTCGTGCGTGGCGTGAGAGAGATCGCGTCGGGGACATCGCGAGTCGTGGGATGGAGGCGGGAGTCGAGCGGTCAAGTATTTTGTAGGGCGCTCGGCCCCGTCATTGTGAGGACACGCACTCGGGTCGTCGAGACCGAGAACTTTAGTGCTGGCGATAATGGTCGGGATCGGCGTGGCGCCGCGGAATCGCCGGGCTTCGTAGGAGGCGGGATTCGCGTGGTCGACCGCGGGATCGTCCGCGAGACGTGCCGGATTTCGCGTGGATGGGATCGTGAGGCCCCGAGTGTCGTTGTCAATTCGTTGTGTAAAGTGCGGGTTGCTGCGTGGCGTTAAGTGTGTTTGTTGCGAGGTACCGCGTTACCTTGCGTCGTGAATTGCCCGTTCTGCGTTGTGTTAAGTGGCGATTATTACCGTTGTAAAGTATTCGTTCCATTGCATTCGTTCTGTTACCTCAGTCATGCGAACTACGTTACCGTGCATGAACTGAGTCGCGTTACCTATTTGATCCGTGCAGAATCGTCGAGTTAGAGTCACGAGGAACATTTGTCGAGCGGCTGCGTGCCATTTACGTCGTTATTGCCGAATCGCGTTATCTCGAGGCGATCGTACGTTCGTCGGTGCACTAGCGTGAGTCCCGGCGTCCGCCCTTTCCGCGGCGCTAATTATTAAGTATCGTATCGACGTGTTCATTTGCTTCCCGTATATTCGTCACTTAGTTATACCTGACTCATTATTTAATATTCTCGAATGATTGCAAATATATTCTTTATTTTGTCATATTACTTATATGTGTGATTAATTGCGTCGCCCTTTCTCCGAATTCCCTCCGGTTCAAAGCCACGTCCTGAGATATTGTGCCAGGAAATATTAAAGTATCGTGTTCGGTGGCGCGGTTGTCCGCGCCTGGCGCCCAGGTTTGTCTAGTGGAGTCGCGTCGGGGAACATAATCCTCGATAGCCCTTCTCCGGATAGCGAGACCGGGGAAAAAAGCGTCGCAAATCTTAATGCTATAATTATAAATATATATGATATTATAATGCATTTTAGCACATGCTAAAAAAGAAAGGATTATTATTATTCTTCATATTTTTTGTCTTTTTTTAGAGAGACAATATGACAACCCACAATAAATCTTTATATTGCGAGAGTTGTAGTCAATATCCCTATGTCGGCAGAGTATCCGTAGGAGAAGAGGATAGTGTTGACTTCATTTATCAATTTGTGAAGAAAAGATTTGTTGCCGTGGACCACAGGAGTCTTAGCATATTCCATACTGCCCCTGACATAATTGGACCACCCAAATTTCAAAATTACGGACAACCATTTCATTTACCAATCCCCTTTTGTGATATGGAAGTACGTGTATTTTCTGGTACTACCTCTGTTATATAGTCCTGTACAAAGTAATCGCTATATATTTATGTTACAAGATTTTCTACTATTTGACAATTTTGATTTTCTAATATAGAGGATAAAGGATGGTACTGGTGTTTCAATATCTCCGTGGCAAAACAAAGATTTCATGAGACCCATTGATGGGCTCATACCAAGCGATGATGATAGGACGAGCGAAAAAAGATATATTGGTATGTAATATTTCAATCGATAAATAAGATATTGTTAAGGAAGATACGTTTTTGCTGAGAAGAGAGTAAATATAGTAATATTTCCTATTTAAAGATATCGAGTTTCATGAAGCTGTATATCCAATCAGAGTCTGTATTTACGAAATATGTAATCCTGGAAGCGTAATTCAAATTTTGGCTCAAGATTCCAATAATCACTGGATTCAGTTGTGGGATGAATCGT
>NW_020212145.1:0-1310 GCF_003070985.1 Temnothorax curvispinosus | reverse complement strand
AAATGTTCTGGGTCCGCACTTACTATAACATTCTGAACACGTGGCCGCAAACTATACGCCATCGTGCTCACTATTGCAAACCGACGCTTAGTACACCTCCAGGGTCAGAATGATTCTACACCGACTTTATATAATGTCCAACGCCTACTGCGTATTGCGCTGTACAATGGGAGCATCCTAACGTATAGTTAGTACCCCAAACTACCCCTGCATAAAACGTCTTATTCAAAAATATTGTTTCGCATTCACGAGATTTTGTCATGAATTCTGCTTTGTAACAATTTCGGATTGGATCACGGATCAATACTTTTCAATGCGATACTGGGAATAGAACGTGAAAATCTTGTATGCCTCTGAATCCAAAAACAATTAACAGAATAAATAAATCCTTTTTAATGCGAGAATTCGCATTTGTTTGAAGGTTATCGATTGTGATTGAATGCGAGGAATATTTTAAGCTAAGTGAATTCTTTTTAATGCGTAAGCTCGTACTTATTTGTTAAAATTTTGCGTTTCAACACCACAGCCAGGCGCGTGGTGGGGATAGCGCATACAAGGAAAGAGCCGTGCACACTGTACATGCGCACACGTACACGGCTTTTTCCTTGTGTGCGCTACCCCCATCACACGCCTAGCAGCAGTAGCAGCAGTGCTGAAACGCAAGATTGGCTGGATCGGCATGCTTCGTGCTCGTGCTATGTATTCATTATCCTGTCCAATCCCGGATAAGGTCCCGACCATTATTTATTAGGGATGCCATAAAAAAGGTTTTCTTATTTTTGTCTAATGAGGCCCTTGTAAGGATTTGATAAGAATGTTTTAACTTTATAAATACACTTTTTTCATAAATATATTTACGAACACAAAATTTCATAATGAGCCGGCACTGGTTTCTGACATTCACCCGACATTAAGAAATATTATATCATATATCCAATTCAAAATTTTATTACTTTTTTTAAACTAAATTGGTTTCTTAAGATAATTTTTGAAAAATTATATATTTGCGCTGGTTATGACATATGTAGACTATATATAACACTTACATCAAATTAAGAAGTAGTCTACCACGTAAGGCAGTTGGCTCACGATCCAGAGGTCCCGAGTTCGAAGGTAAGTGTTTTTTTCAAATACGAGAAAATATTTATAATCATAGATTTTTCATCTTAAAAAACAAATTTAGTTATAAAATAGTAATAAAATTTTGAAAAAAAATATTTTTTTTTATGCCGGGTAAATATAAATAACAGAATATTTTTTTTAGGGTGAATTTAATGCGATCCAATACTTTTCAATGCGAAGCATCAACC
>NW_020212144.1:0-2741 GCF_003070985.1 Temnothorax curvispinosus | reverse complement strand
ATTTCATTGAAAAATGTAGAAGTTATAAGCAAATGACCGAAAAATGAGGCGTTCGCCCCACTGTGCGCCCTTCCCCCGCAAGCAGGGGGGTGGGAGTAAACCTCGGTTCGCGTAAAAAGTTAAAAACCCGTTTTTTTTCTTTCGTCCCTTCGTATGAAAAGTTGCATTGTGTAAAAATATTTAATATTTGTAACAGAAATAATTTGTTATAACAGAGAATAGTTAGGATATTGAAAAGTGGCACCTCGTGACACCTCGTTTCGCGTGGAAAGTGTATGTGTGAAGGCAGTAGGTTGCGCCCCCTACAGGGGGTTCCACTATTGTTAAACTAGACACATAGTGTGCCTTCAAAGTAGCTTTCCACGTCAGCTTTTCACGTGAAAAGTTGTAAACCCATGTGGCACCTTGTTTCATATCGACATATATCAAGGTCATTGAAATCGGTGAGGTCACCCTTAATCTAAACTTTAACACTGTATATCTCAAGAACCAGAGCAGTTAGCTCTATAAGACCTATATAATTTTTTGTTCAGCATTAAAAGTACTACCAGAAAACATCGTCAAATTAAGGCGCCAGGGTTATCAGAATCTAACTAATGTCTTTTTCTCTATGCGGGTGAAGATGCGGCTTGAGAAATCGCAAGCAATAGGCGACGATCCTACACAATTTATTTAAGGTTGTATGACCCGTAAAATCTCTGCCAAAAGTTTAAGAAACGTAACATAAAGCTAATTAACATATTTAAGACGATATTCTTTACTGGAAAGTAATATTTATATTAATATTTTATTAAAATAATGGTTGCCTGTGTTTTTAAGAGCTACAGAGACATTTTTATGCATATTTTTTCGTATGCAAACTTTCACTTTTAATGATTTTTAGAAAGACTGTACCTGACTTGCAACTGACACAAACGAAAATCTGAAAGTGTGAAAATCTTTAAAAAGTAATAAAACATAGTAATTATTGTTTAAAAATACTAATAAAATTATATTACGTTATTTATTTACGTCATTTATTAATAAATTAAATACAATAGCTCTCATAAAAAAGTATTTTGATCGCGACAACGTCGCATTTTTTGTAAGTTGGTAGCATTGATCTCACTCGACATCAGCGTGAACGCGAAGTGTGTGCTCTGAGCACGTGTAATATACAGACGCAACGTTTGAGGTTAGTTTTCGCTTGCGCTACGAAAATGCCAAAAGTAAAACGTTACATGTGCCATGGAATTGTTACAATCATCTGGTGTGGTTTTCGACTCGTGTCTTCAAATTACGTTTCCCAGTATTTGTCTGTGCTAACCGTTGATTGTACACTTTTTCAGTGATAACTTTTCCTTTCCACATGTAACGTTTTACTTTCGGCATTTTCGTAGCGCAAGCGAAAACTAACCTCAAACGATGCGTCTGTATATTACACGTGCTCAGAGCACACTTTTGATACACAGGAGGCTCTATTGGAAAAAGTAATGGACCTCTGTAGTATTTGTTATCCTTTACGGAGAGTGACGGAGAGAGAGGTTTTAATGTGACGTCATAGTGCGCTGTTGCCGGATCTCCGTACTTACGAGTTCAGTGAGATTAAGCGAGACTGTTCTCTGTTTGGTTTTTATTCAATATTTCAGAAAATATCCTCGAAGTCATAATTTTTTTGGTTCTAATTTGTTTGTAAGATGTTTATTAATATTTCTGCAAAGTTTTAAAAGGATGCCATATTTTCTTCAATATTAATTTCTTAAATGAAGTTGAAAAAACAGTGAAACTTGATGAATTCCCATAAGAGCCCATGTTAAATTCAAATTGTTATATCTTTTGAACGGGCCTCGCAAACTTGTTTAAACTTGGCACAATGCTTTATTATTATAATACTCATTACCTGACAAAGTTTGAAGAATTTGGCATTTTTTCTTCTAAGGGGTCATACAACCTTAAGCTAGAACATCTATAAACTAACTCTACGAATGGACTCATCATTGCCGCATAAACGACGACGGCAACGGTCCTTCGCATCTCGGGCATCTCAGATTCGGAGATGTATTGGTTGCCCTTTGGCCACGCGTCCTGGTTCTTCCGCAAAAATTCGGGGCCGTGCCACTACAACGCCGAATTCCGAATCTCATGTGGGTGGATGCCTCGAGAAAATAAATCGGCCGGATTCTGCGCGGACGGCACATGCCGCCAATCCGAAGCGGACGTCAGCTGCTGTATTTCGCCAACGCAATTTGCTGCAAAGACCGACCACTTTCTCGAGCACGACGAAATCCACCGTAACGCTATTGTGGCATCCGACCACAAAAAGACTGCCCTTCAGTTATCTCGATGGATGATCGCGTCTTGTCACATAAATGCGCCAACAATAGTGCAACATAAAACTCAAGACGGAGAATAGAAATTGTCTTTAGAGAGGCGACTCTAGTTTTCGAGCACCACAGACCGACGCGAAATTCATCCTCCCCGATTTGTCTTTAAATGTATAAGCACGCGCCATATGCCCGTTGGCTGGCATCGCAAAATCCGTGTATTTGAAATCGCAAATGCTCGCCGTGGTCCTTGATAAATAGTGGAATCCTCAGCTCATTCAGCTCGTTTTATTGCTCTTTAAACACGGACCACCTTGTATGCAAATCCAGCGAAATAGATTCGTCCCATTGTAATTTCAATTGTCAAATCTCCTGCAGTAATATTTTAGGTAAAATAATGACCGGGCCGAGCAAGCCTAACGGTTCGAATAGCTTTGC
>NW_020212143.1:0-5884 GCF_003070985.1 Temnothorax curvispinosus | reverse complement strand
GTGTGCAATCGGCACGGTGTGCAATCGGCACCGTGTCCGATCGGCACCGTGTGCAATCGGCACCGTGTGCAATCGACACCGTGTCCGATCGACACCGTGTGCAATCGACACCGTGTCCGATCGGCACCGTGTGCAATCGACACCGTGTCCGATCGGCACCGTGTGCAATCGACACCGTGTCCGATCGGCACCGTGTGCAATCGACACCGTGTCCGATCGGGAAATATTGTCGTGTCCGATTTGTAATGTGCGCAATCGGGACAATCCCAGAAAGGACATGGTCTCGATTGTGAATAAAAATTCATTGAATCTCACTCTCCATCAGCATTAAAAGGAACGTGCGTTCAACTGACGTCACAAGTGGGAATTAACTGAGTTTTGATGTAAATAGAAAGCTATTTATGTGTCTTAAGTAAAATTGCACAATATATAGGACCCGGATTTATGATTTATTTGTGGTTATCGAATATATATTAGATATTAAGGTAAATATTAATAGCGTTTTTCACTGGGAGAACTAGTGCGCACTAAGTGCGCACTCGCCGCAGGCAACGTGTTTCACTGGGCGTTTCGATGCGCGCGAAAATGGTGCGCGCTGTTTTACTGGGAAGTCTAGTGCCGAGTTTTTGCACTATAGTGCGAGAATTCGGCACGAGCTCCGAGAGACGGTGTCAGTTCAGTGCAACATGGCTGCGTAGGATGGTGACAATGTTTCAAATTCACGAGATGCACGATTAACATTTGGACTATTAAATTTGCTTTCTTCGTCATCATCCAGTAGTGATAAAGATGATTTATTATTAAAAGAAAATCCGCGGAAAATTCCAAAGATCGAAAACTTTGTTCAAATAATGCATAATCTTATGGATAAGTATGTAAGTACATATATATTTATTGTTTCTGCAGATTATTGTATTACGTGAAACAATACCCTTATAGAAATTTAATACTGTAAGTGATTATTTGGCTAGTAATTAATGACTTATTTTGAGTATTAAAATCATTAAAAACAGTACTTTTAATACTCAAAATAAGTAATCAATCACTAGCCAAAATCACTTACAGTATATTAAATTTCTGTAAAAATAATATGTATTGTATAAATATATGTAGTGTATCAATGCTATATACAAATATTATATTATATTTTATATTTATCTATTTCATAGGCTTTTCCGAAATGAAAATCAAATTCTAATATAAAGCATGTAAGCCTGGCTGGACGTTGTCGTTATTATTTGAAGGTTTTCTTTTTTTTATAATTATAAATATTATTTATTATTCGCATATATTCGCATATATCAACAAACGTTTCGACTCTCCGTTTGGGTCCTCTTCAGTACTCTTTCGATTTGTAAACAATAATGTCTTCAATCCTAGTATAAGGACTGATTAAAATAATAGGCAAGCGAGAAGAAAAGCAATAAAAATGTATTCATCTTAAAATATTTATTTATATTGTAAAAATATTAATTAAAATATGTTTACCTTAAAATTATTAATTATATGTATTGCATTAAACATATATAACGGATTGCGGATATTTTTTGTTTACAAAAGAACGTTAAAGAGGACCCGAACGAAAGGTCGAAACGTTTGTTGTAATATATGCGAATAGTAAATAAATATTTTTAATTTCAAAAAAAGAAGATCTTTAAATAATAACGACACCAACTGGCCAGACTTACATGTTTTATATTAATAATTAAATTATATTATTTTTACAGTTCAAAAGTCATTTTTGGATTGCAAGAACAACAGCTTACAAAATAATAGAAATTTATGAATATTCCGGATTCTATCCATTTGATTAGAGTCACGGAGGTAGTGAACCTACCACCGCAGAATTGGATATGTTATCATTTTTGTGGTGTTAAGTTGATATTTATTTGTATTGAACTACTACTCATAATTTCTGTGTTAATAGTAATTGAACACTCCATAGGTTTGCTGAAAATAAAGTCTGCCTTAGAGATGTGTCGTAAAGATTTGGAGTATGTCATGCAATAACTTTCAGGCAGAACAATCGAGTGCTTAATTTTTTAATTGATATAACGCTAAAGATCATAAAATTTGGAGACAACAAAGTTTCTGCAAAGATTATTAATATTATAATATGTATATATATAATTCTCTCTCCCTCTCCCTCTCCCTTCACCTCCCCCTCTCCCTATAATAGTCGGTAATTGGTACTGCAATGTCTATTGCAATAAACTAAAGATTAACTACAGTTTACATTCTTCTAAAGTTAATCACAGATAATAGTTCATCACAGATGTCGATAGAGAAAAAAAACTAGTGTAGAAAGAAACAAAATTATGTAAAAAACAAACAAAATTATTAATAAAAAAAAACATCTTACGATTGACACTTTCAGTATTTATATATAAGCTGCTTTCCTTTTAATGAACACAGTCGATACGAGCATTGTTTTATCTTTGTTATTCATTGATGACTATTAGAAATTAAAAGGAAAACAGCCATAGTTAACAGTTCTAATATTACACCTATTACTATATTTGGTTTTTCTTTCTTCTTTGGCTAGTTTTCATTATTTTATTACTCTGTATTCGGTTTGGCGAACTTACGTATCAAGTTTAACTTTTCCCGATGTCGCTCTTTTGCGGCTTTCCTTTTTTCAAAGTCATCATACAAATCAAATACAGAGGCACAATGCGCCATAAAACCGCACTGAGATGGCACTGAGAATAATGGACGTGTTTAGTTGAAAGTGCAAAAAACTTGCATTTTTGGTGCACTCAGGCAGTGTCGCCTGAACTCGACGAGTTTCCAGTGCGCACTCAGTTCTGCCCAGTGAAAAACGCTATAAGATAGATATTAAGAGAGAGAGATAGTGGAAAATGTAATCTGCTTTACTTGACATGCAGAAGTCTCCCGCCTGACTTTATCGCTAAGTTTATATTTATGAGTGCAAGCAACATGGCTTAATAATACGAAAGGATATCAAATCTTTTTAAATACGTTTTTTATACTTCACACATTAAAAAATATATTTTTAGGCAGTGTTGCACTTACAAAAGTTATCACATTTCAATTTTGTAATTGCTTCATGTTACATAACATTACGTACATCTAATTTTATTGCTTCAAAAATTACAAAATACGTTTTTAGATAACTTAAGAATACTGAGAATACTAACGAAGGAATTAAACAGAACTAAACAGAATTAAACAAAACTACTATTTCCGTCAAATAAACTTAAATCGGTCGCTTACTTATTTTCATTTGGCAGTACGCATAAAAAAATCTATTCCATTATTGATATTGATACACATTGTTATTTTTTATAGTTATAGATTTTAATATCACGCTCAAATGCACAGCCATATTGGATATACATTTTATACTAAGCAAGGAATTAAACAGAACTGGACGGGATCTAAACAGAATTAAACAGAACTTTTGTTTCCACCGAATAAACTTAAATCTATGTCACTTACTTATAAAATACATTTGGCAGCACGCATAAAAAGGAAATCTATTCCATTATTTTAACACATACGTTGTGTCATTTTTTCTCGTTATAGATTTTAATATCACGCTCAAATGCACAGCCATATTGGATATACATTTAATACTAAGCAAGGAATTAAACAGAACTGGACGGATCTAAACAGAATTAAACAGAACTTTTGTTTCCACTGAATAAACTTAAATCTATGTCACTTATAAAATACATTTGGCAGCACGCATAAAAAGGAAATCTATTCTATTATTGTAACACATACATTGTGTCACTTTTTTTTGGTTATAGATATGAATAAGTATCGCGCTCAAATGCATAGCCATGTTGGATATACACTTATCTATATTAATTATTATTCTTGCAAATTCGCCTATTTTGCCTTTGTCTAACTTGTCTGACTTTTCTTGGAAGAAAAAAAGATTTATTTGTAGTTGAACTGTCAATATTCCTGTAACAAAGAAATATATCATTTCTTCTCGCATATGGAATAATTATTGTGGTATTATATTACGTTAATATACACTGACCACAGATATTGAATGCTTTTTGAATACAGAAGTGCTACTTCAATAAGTAATCAATATAAAAAATCGTTGCGAGTCTCTATTCAATAGCCAAACTAGGAGCGTCCAAAAGCTTTACACTTTAATAATTGAAAAGAATTCAATGTCTGTAGTTTACTGTATATTACATTATATATATTAATACATTAATAGAGCCTAGAAACAGCTTAAAAGTTTCAACTTCAAGTTAAATAATAAAATAATTATAAATGTAAATTTTTCTGTATTAAATTTGTAACGTGTTTTGCAGAAAAAATGTCATTTTGCAACAAATTCTCTTATTAAAATTATGCATTTATATGTTTTTGTTAATCAGGTTTAATAACGTTTACAGTACTATCTAATTCAAAATGTTTTTTCTGTTTGCAATCTTAACATTAAGCCTACTGTGAGAACCAAAGAGAAATCCGAGAGCAGACATGCTACATACTTTTTTTACGATATCTAAACGGACATCTATTTTTCAATACTTTTAGAATTGTCATTAATATATGTCCATCTAATTATATATAAATCAAGAATATAGAAATATGTTATAAGTCTCATGCTTTTTTACTTACCTTTCTTTAAGATACAATTGATTTGATGCAGTTATCATACAATAGGTTACACATTGGACATCTTTTGTGTATTAAATTATTACTGCAGCTCCCACATACACATAAATGTCCACATGGTACGAATATATATAATGCTTGTTCACTTAAGCATATGATACAGGTGCCTGCTGATCGTGGCTTTCTATTATTGTCAATAATACTTTGTACATCATCTATTTTATGTTTTTTCAAGAGATGAAGTACTCTCTTCCAAAAAAGAGTAATCATCTTCTGGTATTCTATAAATTTCTTCATCATCTATAAAGAAATATCAAAATATTTATTAAGAAATAAACAAAACGAGTTATTTTTATGCGAGTAATTGTAAGTAAATATTATTTATACTTAATAAAAATGAGTTATATATACTTTATACAAATGAGTAGCATATATCAATTTTTAAATATTTTTCTAAAAAGAATCTCGGAAAAAGTATTATACATACATAAATACATACAAATATATATAATTATATATATTCACATACAATTCATATGTTCATGTTATATACGAATCAAATTATTTTTTTCTATTATAATATTTAAGTTTACTTTACTTCAATTCATAATAAATGCCAAATAAGATATACAATGCTAAAGAATATCTTTTAAATTAAATATGTTGTAAAAAGTTTTTTCTATTTATATTATAATTTACTTTAACAGTTAAAAATATTATTCACTCGCTTGAAAAAAATACAAAATTAAGTTATGACAAATATAATGCAAGTAAAATGCAATTTTACCTGAGATTTCAATGGATGGGAAAATATCTTCTTGTCTGAGTAAACTATTAGGAGAACGATGCCGTCTTTGATTTTGAGTATATGTTGTTTCAGCTAAACATAGAATAAATAATAAAAATTTAGTAATTTTACTCATTTAGAATTTAATTTCTTAATTACAAAAATATAAAAAATCTATATTTGAATAGAAATAGCATTCAGATATAGCTATAAAAATTATTTTTTTACTATTAAAATATTTAGATGTTTATTTTAACAATTTATAATAAATGTAAAATGAGATATACAACGTCAAAGAATCTTTTAAATTAAATATTTTGTTGAGTTTTTTTATTTATATTATAATTGATTTTAGCAGTCAAAGTATCACTCACTTGCTTGAAAAAAGTTAAATGCAATTTTACCTGATAATTCAATGGATGGAAAAATATCTTCTTGTCTTGGCGAACTATTAGAACGAGAACGATGCCGTCTTTGATTTTGAGTATA
>NW_020212142.1:0-1839 GCF_003070985.1 Temnothorax curvispinosus | reverse complement strand
ATTATGTAACTACTAACCGGAAATGTTATTTGTAAATGTTTATAGAATTAATTATAATTGTGATAAGCAGCTTTACTTACAACTTGCATGAAAGCTTCTTGATCAGTTTTTAGCATATCTTCAAAATTCAGATAATTGTCAATGAAATCTCCCTTATGGGAAGATATTGTCCAATCTTTGTATCTTGTATAATACTTTCCTTAGATTATTGCTCAGCCTCGCGGCCCGAGTACATCAAGAATATGTTTGATCCTTAATACTTTGGTATATTTCTTTTCTTCTGCAAATCTCTCTCTTATATAGGTCAAAAAATAGATCTTGAATCAGCAGCTACCTATTTACAGCACATATAGATAATTGAGTTCTTATCATTAATATGCAAGTTTTAGAATATAATAATTACTTACCCTTATAAAAATGTTGTATACAATTAAAAGCGCTCGACAGCACAAGCACAAACGTACGTATACATATAAGTAGCTTTGCCCGTCATTACCCTTAATGCAAAAAATACTAGATTCTGAACATGTATATTAATAATAAAAACTCAATTAACCATACGTGCTATGAATAGTAGCTGATATGGTTATTTATAACCTATAATTTATGTTAACTACAAATAACGTTCTTTGGGTATTGGTAGAAGCTATATAGTGGAATTATTTGCTATTTTCTTGCAATTTACTGCCGATTATTTTCAGCTGTTTGAACACGTCGAGATCATGAGCAGACGCACGCTTGTCGCGACAGCCAATCGGAAGCAGTAATAGTTCTGGAGACTGTAGTCACATTATCTTACATACGTATGATGCGTGAGTGTGTCATGGGTAAAACAGAGCCATGAGCAGAGAGCTATTGTGACCGGACGGAGGGGTTTTACCGACACACTCTGTGTGAAATTCGTTATCATCGGTCGCCACTCGATTTTGTTCACGAGAAATCGAGAAAGATTTTTTTTTCTTATCGTGCACTGACCCTTCGCTGGACCTCGCTATGTCCCTCCTTCCCTGCTTCAAGCCCGCCTGCTGGGACTGTGGACCCTCGCTGGACCTTGCTTTGTGGACCGTCTCTGGGACTGCAGTAGCGTACCACCGGATTCGTCGCCCCTCTGGACCTTCGCTGGACCGCGTCTGGATCGTCCTTCGCCGGGTCGGGTAGCTCCGACAGGTAGGAATTACGGGAACGGGTAAGTCTTTCGCGTGGTGAGTCAGGCAAATGATTATGATCGTAAGTTATTAAGAGATAATTAAACAATTTATTCTTCCCGTTTCTTTACAGGTATCGGTTACTCCCGGACTTGGACTTTTGCCGCCCGCGTACAAACGTGAGTATAATTCGTGTCCCTATCAGACTGTACAATTCTCTTTCACGCCCGTGTTTCCTGATATCGCGTAACGGAGTCCCTGTCCTCTGGCTTTTTCGCCCTTTTATAGTCGAGCTCGTTTCCCTACTCTTGCCCTGGCCCCGGCCAACTATCACGTACCCGCCGCATGGGGCCTTTATATTATCGTTGTTTCGGCCTTCGCTCGCTTCCGCGTTCCAATGGTGCTTGCTCGCACCTGTCCCCTACGTACAATAGATTCGGTGTACATTCCTCGGTTTTTCGGTGTTTTCGACGTTTGCCTATTGAAATCGCTCGCACCTGCTTTCCTGCGTACAATAGATTCGGTGTACCTTCCTTAGTTTTTCGGTGTTTTCGCCGTTCGCGAATTCGCATAGAAGCACGTACGCTTTCTCGAAATTTCTCGTCTCGCCGTTTCGCGAATGTTTCATTTGGTTCTACCCGAAGTTTCGTTTCCTCCCCTATTGCGATTTTATTTCGGACCTTCTTTCGTCGTT
>NW_020212141.1:0-3101 GCF_003070985.1 Temnothorax curvispinosus | reverse complement strand
ATAATAGGTTACATAATTAGATTAGATATATAATTAGAATAACTTAGAAAATTGTTAACATAACATTAGTAATAGCACATAGTTAACTTGAAAAAAACATTCACAAACCTGCACATTACAAAAAAGCTGAGATGGATAAATAATGGCTATAATCAGCAGAGAAAACTGTAACTATTATAAAATTCATAAATCTAATTATTGATGTATGCTCTCAGCTTCAGTCCAAATTAAAAACATACCTATACCAATTATTTTACACAGTTATTGTCTCTGCTGAAACACAGCCAACATGTATATATACATATATACATGAACAACCGTACATGTATATATGCATGACTGTTCATGTATGTATATGTACACATATGTATATTATACATATATTTACAAACACATTTGTAATAATTATATTTCAAGTCTTTGTGCGATATTAGTAAAATTAAATTTACAGCATATTATCTATCTTATTTACAGTGCAATATCTGCAAGCGTATGGTCGAAGAAGATCATATCTGTGATTATGATAATAGTACAACAGATGGTATTATAGAGAATAATAATAATAACACTACTGAATACTTAGAGCATAATAATAACACTAAGAACAAAGGTCACAACGATAGTGATTTGACAGACTTATATCAGAGGTTTTCATAAGAGAACTATTATGGAATTCAAAGCTTCCATACAAACAAAGAGGCCCAGCTGACATTAAATTATTATGGGCTCAAGTAGATACTTGTTTAGGTAAAGTTAATATTATTGTATTGCGTTATCTTGTAACTATAGTTTTTGCTCCAAGAAAAATTAAAATTGCATTGTGTAAAATGTTAAAAGTACATTTATATGTATATATTTATAGTACATTATATAAGCTTTAATTAAAACTGTGTATTATAGGTACAGATCCTGGTATAAGTCAAGGTAAATGGAAACATTTGAGAGATCGATTCGTCAAAGAGTATGGTATACAAAATACATATACTGCAAGTGGCAGTGCAACCAAAGCAAAGAAAACCAGTACTTGGTATTTATATGAAACGCTAAGTTTTCTTATTCCAACCATTAATTATAGGAAGTAAGTAGTAATATATGTAGTGACTTTTTAAATATATACGTAATCAATATATATGCATAAATGTATTTAATATAATATAATCACACATATATAAAAACATATAATAACATAAAATACATTATATACATACAATAAAATACAATAATAACATATAACATTGAAGTACACATAAACATAAAATTTAAACACATAACCAGGTAATATAAAATTTTAATTAAAAATGTTATACGTTATAGGACTAAAAGTAATCTGGAAAACGTGAACCCAAATAGACAATCAATGTCTTCAATACAAGATTCGACTCCTAATACTAGCTACTCACGAGAACAAGACTTATCGCTACAAACAAGTTACAGAAGTAACAATAATCCCGAAAATATGATAGATAAAAATTTATCGCAACAAAGCACACTAAGACCACGGTCAAGTGAATGTAAGCAAACTCTTTGTTATGAACAGATATATTTATCATTAATCCAGTTTCTTTAAATGTAGTATTTTCTAATATTTTTACATTTACCCGTTTCTCCCTCCCCTCCCTCTCTTTCACCCCTCTGCAGTTCTTTATTTTATACATTTTATTTCTTCACCTATAGGTAAGACACCTGTAGAGTCATCAAGAATCAACGAAGTGGCTTCGGAAGGATCAAATCGCAACAGTACGTAATTTTTTTGTTGTATTCCGTAACATTACACGCATATTCTTATATATAACTGCTTCTTTCCACAGATAATAAAAGACTCATGTCACAGTCCGAGGATCTTCAATCACCCAAGTCTACAAAACATATGAGTTTGTATAAAATGTTAGAAATGTTTTTATGAAGGCACTGTAATTACATTAAGTTTTGTCCTAATTTTTACAGAGAAGTCAAATATACCTGCGAACCCTTGTCTGGAAGAAGCACTTTTGACAGAATTGAAACAAACTCGACCCACAAAAGAACAGTATCAATCAAAACCTGATAAGATTGAAAGTTTTGTCAAATATATAGAGGCATGTCTTCGGGGAATGACTCCAGAGATTTCAAAACTTGTAATGAAACAAATTTTAAATTTGTTATTAGAACAAGATATATAAAAATTTTTAAAATGTTATATTTCTAATACATGCTTTATTATATAATATACATAATATACGCAATATATGTATAACTTTATAAGAATACAGTATTACAAATTATTATAAAGCACACTATAAGATAATAATAAAATTAATCCAGTTTCTTTGTACTTTTTTGTATGTTATATTTAATTATGTTTATGACAATGTTAAACCTGCGGCATACGATACATTCGTGATTGCATAAGAGCATTAGAATCGACCAATTGTACTTTTGAAATCAACTTCAATTGTGACTTGGAAATTAAATCAAATCGTTATGGTGTAAATTTACAGCATAATATTATATATCTTCTTTACAGTGCAATATCTGCAAGTGTAGTGTATGTGAAGAAGAGCATATCTCTATGATTACGATGATAGTACAGAATATATTATAGAGAATAATAATACTACTAATAAGAACATGGAATACAACGATAGAGATTTGACAGAGACTATTATAACAATTTTCATAGAGCTTTTTTATACTACATCGCATGTGAGCACCACGATTTGATTTGATTTCCAAATCACAATTGAAGTTATATACATATATATGTGTATATATATATATATATATTTCAAAATTCTCATTAAACCTAACACCTATAAAACGCAATATAAATTATAAGTTTGCGTTTTATCAATAACTGTATGAATAAAAGAGATTAATATAATAAATTAATAATATAATAAGTAAATCTCTATATTCTATGAAATATTATGTTGAAAATAATAGTAATAAATTTTGAAACAATTTATATCATTAGTTCTTGCCAAGAAACCTGACCTTCGTTTATAAAGTAATCTGCAAAAGTATTTCGAATGTCACTTGCGTTTCTTGCATAATTATTACTGCCACAATTGGACAAACTTCTGAAATTTGTACGTTCATCTATAATTGTTCTCCACTCTCCA
>NW_020212140.1:0-4364 GCF_003070985.1 Temnothorax curvispinosus | reverse complement strand
AAAAATAATTCTTGATATTGTAGATTGTGAAATTTGTATCACGTCTCCCATAACAAGCTGTAAAAATAAATGGTGAGTGAATCTATACCGCTATGTGAATTACATAAATAAGTAAAGACTCGCCAAATACGGCAGTGCAAAAATAAAATTTTTCAATTAATTTGTACTATTCTTTTATATTTAAATATATATATACTTTTTTTCGTAAATTTTATTTTTGCAGCTCATACACACACACACACACACACACAACAGGATAAACTTACCTGAAAACTTGCTGTTGCGTAGAACCTAAAGCATATCAATAATTGTAAAACAGGACTTATTGGCAAACCGCGATTATTTATTTTGGCTAGTCCTTCCTCTACTAATGGTAAAATACCAAACATAATGGAATTCTTTAAAAATCGAAATTTTTTTTTGAATTCTCTTTCATTATAAAATTCAAATGAATTTTGTTTATCACGAATGTACCGTTTCGGTGCACGTAACTGTATTTCTTCGTCTTCTTCTTCTTCTCCATTAAAAAAATCAATATCTCGAATTTCAAGATTTGCTAAATCCATTATTAGTAAAAATAAAATATAAATGTATGTTCCACTTTCTTTCAAGCACTTGAGTTTGCTCTGATTATAGCTGCAAAAATTTTTCAAGTTAATAGTTAAGATTATGGCCTAGTTTACACCAATCACTTGATACGCGTATTAAATAGTAAGTAGCTAGTAGGTAAATAAGTCTGATTATTGGCTGATCAGTTCAAATATACTATTTGATACGCGTATCAAGAAATCGGTGTAAACTAGGCCAATATTAGATTGCAATAAAACATGCATTACATGTACCGTGCGTGATTATCAACTTACGTGAACAACAGGTGACAGGTGTAAATCCTGTTGTACGTGGAATATCCAAGATCTAAAGCGTGTAAAGCAGGCCTTGTCCTCACGCCGAACTCTCGCCGAGATCCTCGGTCCTCCGTAGTTCGACTTTCTTTCAAGCATTAGAGTTTGCTCTGATTATAGCTGTAAAAATTTTTCAAGTTAATAGTTAAGATAATATTAGATTGCAATCAAACATGCATTACATGTACCGTGCGTAATTATCAACTTACGTGAACAACAGGTGACAGGTGTAAATCCTGTTGTACGTGGAATATCCAAGATCTAAAGCGTGTGAAGCAGGCCTTGTCCTCACGCCGAACTCTGGCCGAGATCCTCGGTCCTCCGTAGTTCGACTTTCTTTCAAGCACTAGAGTTTGCTCTGATTATAGCTGTAAAAATTTTTCAAGTTAATAGTTAAGATAATATTAGATTGCAATCAAACATGCATTACATGTACCGTGCGTGATTATCAACTTACGTGAACAACAGGTGACAGGTGTAAATCCTGTTGTACGTGGAACATCCAAGGTCTAAAGCGTGTGAAGCAGGCCCTGTGTTCAGAATGATTTTCACCGGAAATCCTCGGTCCTTCGTATTACAATGTGCAAAAAAATGAAGGTGTCGAGCGGTAGTTGAGATTCTCGATCCTTCTACTTAGGTTATGGTGCAGATACAGAAATATGCAATGTTCCACTGAAATCCTCGGGCCTTCGTATCTTGTGCGAAAGAATGAGGGTGTCGAGCGGTAGTCGAGATTCTCGATCCTTCTCCTAAAAAATAGAAAAATAAAGTAATATAGGATTAATATGATTATTGCTGTAAGAGTATAACCTATAACCTCACGGACATTAATATCAAATAAATGATACATTATAATAATAAAGATATTATTTGTATTATACATAATAAAGATATCATTTATATTACAAATGATATTATTTATATCACTGATAAAAATATATTACACTTTCGTCTCACTTTACTAATAATAATCTTGAATTTGCTTTTGCTTAAGTCGTCTATGACCACGACTTGACGAAGATTGTCTTATTTAACAAAATATATGTCAAATAAGATAATCTTAAACGACTATAAATATTATAACTAATAAGATAATCTTCAGTCCCTACTTACAACGAATGAGATAAGTTTATGAATCATAATAAGATGCTTTGAAAGAAGATCGTCTTCGACAAGCTACGCTTTGAGATTTTTCTCAAGTATAGACTTGTTTTATGACTGTGAATCAAAGCGCCATCTTAAAACTGTACTTAAGAAGATCTTGAAAATAAGCCTTGACTATGAATGCGGGCCTTAATCAAGTCTGGAGTGAGGGATGTATTCCTAAGGATTGGAGAACTTCAATTATAGTCCTTCTATATAAGAGAGGAGAGGTAAATAAGGTTGGAAACTACAGGGGAATCTCTTTCCTGTGCTCAGCCTATAAAATATATGCGAAGATAATCAGAAGGTTGGAGAAGATTGTGGTACAAAAAGGTTTGCTGCCGGAGAGTCAAGCGGGATTTAGGAAAGGACGTTCAACGATGGATAACATTTTTGTATTGGATCATCTAACACACAGGGAGGATAAGGTTGGAAAGAAGGACAAGGTCTATGCGTTCTTTGTTGACTTGAAGGCGGCTTTTGATAATGTAGAGAGGTCAGCTGTGGAAGATTCTTAGGAAGATGGGAATTGAAGAAGAGCTTGTAAAGAAGATGGAAGAAATTTATGAAACTACGGAAGTTGCAGTTAGAACGAAGGATGGATTAACAGAAAAATTCAGGGTTACGAAAGGCGTGAGGCAAGACTGTGTTCTGAGTCCACTTTTATTCAACTTGTTTATAGCGGACATTAGGAATGTATTGAAGGATAGAGGAATCGGCGGAGTTAAACTAGGAAATGATAGAGTATGGTCGTTAGAATATGCGGACGATATGGTATTTTTAGCTAAAAATAGGGTTGCGATGTTAGATATGATGGATACAATTAAAAGATTTCTTAGGAAAAGGAAAATAGTATTGTGTACCGAAAAGACTAAGATGATGGTGTTCAATAAAAAAGGTAGGGAAAAATTTGAAAGGTGGAAATGGGATAATAAAGAAATTGAAAAAGTTAAACAGTTTAAATATTTGGGATTTATGTTCAGCAGGAATGAAAAATATGCAGAACATGTAAAAGATTTATGCAGAAAAGGGAGGATTGCGGTAAATAAAGTTTGGGGTTTGGGGGAAAGAATTTGTAGAAACGATTTTTGTAGAAGGTTGATGTTGTTTAAATATTTGGTTCAAAGTGTGATTTCGTATGGTGTAAAAATATGGGGATGGGAGGAAAGAAAAGAATTAGAAAAAATTATGTTGGACTACGTTAGATGGATTTTTAATTTGAAATTTTGTACCCCAAGATACATGATGTCAAAGAAGTTGGGATTAAAGAAATTAAGAATAGGGTGGGGGATAAGGGCTATAAGATATGAAGAAAAAATTAGAGCAGCTGATGATAATAGATGGATTAAAATGTGCTGGTTAGATAAAGAAGGAAATGATTGGAAAGATAGATATGATAGAGAAAGATCAAAATATTTTAATAGGAATGGTTGGAGTACTATGGCTGTGGATGCTTTAAGAAGGGAAGGAAGAGATTTAGTTAAGGAAATGAGTAAAAGAGATGAAGATGTGCAAAGACAAATTGAGGAAAGTAATATTTTAAATTCTAGGTATAATAAGAAATATAAGAATTTAAGTAGAGAAATAGGTGGCCCTAAATATTTGAGGAAGGAATATATGGATAAATATGATAAAGGCAAAATTATTAGAGCACTGGTAAACTTAAGATGTGGTAATTTAGAGGACGCAAATATGTATTGATTGAAAAGGGAGAGAGGTATTTGTATGTTTTGTAAACAAGGTAGGGATAACACGAATCATTATGTATCAGAATGCGAAGCGATAAAAAATTGGTGTATAGAATTAGGTAAGAATAATAAAGAAAGATTAGAGAGGCTTTGGAATGATAAAATGGGCAGCATCAAAGAGAAGATATTGTTAAGATTATATAAAGAACGGTCAGCGTTAGAAAAAAAAGAGCGAAAAAAAAGTTGGATTAAAACATAGAAGGTCAATTGTGTATCAATATGTGCAATAGTTACTTGTAAATTAGGATAGTAGTGTTGAATGGAAGGATGAATGATTAAGGTTATTTGTAAACCAAGTCCACTTCTTGGCTATGTAGCTGAAGTTAACAATAAATAATAATAATAATAGGTACCTCATCTTGCTTAGTTTTATTCTTATTCCTTTATTATTATCTTTAGATGTAATTCTATGGTATGTCCTGAGAAAGACCAAGTAAGGTCAAAACGTTGGCTTGATAATTAAATTTATTTCAAATACTCTTATATATTTTTTTTAACAACGTCCCAATATTGCTCGGAAGATATGCCGTATTCTACTACTTAGCTTTTGCTTTTGACGAGCGATAATTAT
>NW_020212139.1:2607-2977 GCF_003070985.1 Temnothorax curvispinosus | reverse complement strand
GCTTGACTCTAGTCTGGCACTGTAAGGAGACATGAGAGGTGTAGCATAAGTGGGAGATGGCAACATCGCCGGTGAAATACCACTACTTTCATCGTTTCCTTACTTACTCGGTGAGGCGGAGCGCGTGCCCCGAGGGCTTCGTGCCCCGGCGGTCACGGTGTTCTAGAGCCAAGCGTGTCAGAGTGGCGTGAGGCCTCGCGGCCGATCGCCGTTAATACTCCCGCGTGATCCGATTCGAGGACACTGCCAGGCGGGGAGTTTGACTGGGGCGGTACATCTGTCAAAGAATAACGCTAGGATGCGGGCAGAAACAGTTAGAATTGTTGTAACACGTAATTGCAGGTAGACGCAGTTCAGATTTTCCTCGGAT
>NW_020212139.1:0-2597 GCF_003070985.1 Temnothorax curvispinosus | reverse complement strand
GACAGTATGCGGACAAAATCAGTTAGAATTGTAACACGTAATTGCAGGTAGACGCAGTTAAGATTTGCCTTTGATAGGATGCGGACAGAAACAGTTAAAGTTGTAACACGTAATTGTGCAGACACTTACAGTTGAAAATGTGGCCTCGGATAGGATGCGGAAAGAAGCGGATAGGATCTCATCACATTTTTCTATGTTACAACAGTTGTACGGTTAGAAACAGATGGGATTGGTATCCGCAAATATTTACTGCAGACAGAACAGACAGCTTATAGTTAGATACGGATAGAATTTCTATCCGTTTCTGTCCGTGTCTGTCCGGAATTTTTACCAGGACTGAACAATCACAGACAAACATTAAAAACAATGAGTTATCAATTTCGGAGGGAGAATTAAAAGAGTATGAAAATGTTGGATCTGCGATTGGGAGGGAGAATGAGGAGGAACTCACAAGTGTGAATAAAAATGTACAGCATGAGACAAGTACAGAACTCATTCAAACGGTTAAATTAGAAGATCTACAATCGTTAGAGAATATAGAAGAAATGTGCGAAAGTTCAATAATAAAGAAGTCAGAGAAAACAAGAAGAATAAATGAGGCGATGTTATGGCATGTTAGATTGGGTCATGCATCACTAAGCCATCTAAAAAGATTACAGAAATTAGATAAAAGATTAGAGAAAGTAGAGTTAGATGATTCCATATTAGAATGTGAGGTATGTATAATGACAAAAATGGAAAAACTGCCATTTAGAGAAACAAGAACTAAAGCACAAAGACCACTTCAAGTCATACACACGGATATTATGGGTCCGATAAAACCGACCTCTTATCCAGGACAAAAGAGATTTATTATTGTGTTCATAGATGATCATTCTAGATTGGCGAAAGCATGCTCATTAAAGACGAAAGACGAATCTGGAGAGGCTTTAGAGAAATACCTCATACATGCCAGAAATTTACTAGAAAAAGAAGAAAAACTATGCTACGTAAAGTCAGATCAAGGCAAGGAGTTCACAAGAGGTGCGTTTAGAGAAGTACTGGAAAGAAAAAAGATAGAAAACATATTTGCGCCACCGTATACTCCAGAGCATAACGGAGTAGCCAAAAGGTTCAATCAAACATTACAAGAGAGAATTGGAAAATTGCAGTCAAAGAGGAACTTGGATCTATGTATGCTAATCAAGTGTGGGAACTTGTCGATAGACCATTAGAGAAATTAGATGGAAAACGACCTAACATAATAGATTCAAAATAGGTATTTAAAAAAAAATTAGAGGCAAATGGATCTACCAGATTCAAAGCAAGACTTGTGATTAGAAGTTGTAAAGATAGAAACGTGTATGATTTAAAAGAGACATATGCACCCGTTTCAAGACTGTCACTGGTTAGATTTATATTGGCAATAATAAATAAGTATAACTTATACGCTTGCCAGCTAGATGTTAAGACTGCGTTTTTAACCCGTGACTGTGTATGACGGCTATAGCCGCAACGTAGAAAAAAACAAAGTAAAACTTTCTGAATTTGCTTGAAACTTGTTACTCGGGGGTTTCTGAGGTCGCTGATTACGAATCCGAAGTCAGATGTACAAAATTCAAAATGGCGGATCCAATATGGCGGATCAAAATTACAAAAAAAGGTCTGATTTTCATGAAATTTGGTACCCTTATGTTTTTTGGGTCTCTGAATCCGAATATAAAGTCAGATTTTCAAAATTCAACACGGCGAATCCAATATATGGCGGATCAAAATTAAAATTCCGTCTATTTTTTGTAATTTTGATCCGCCATATTGGACCCGCTATTTTGAATTTTGTAAATCTGACATCATATTCGGATTCAGAGACCCAAAAAACATAAGGGTATCAAGTTTTATAATAATCCGATAAACTTTTTTTTCAACACACTTTTGGCCCAAATAGTAAAATTTTCTTACACAGCCAATGGGTTAAATAGAGTTCTAGAAAAAGAAATATATATGAAAATTCCAGAGGGAGTGGAAGTGGATGAAAACATCAAGCAAACCAAGGTGTGTAAATTAAATAGAGCTTTGTATGGATTGAAGATAAGTCCAAAAAGATGGAATAAGAGATTTTCAGAAGAGGCTAAGAAACTTGGATTAGAGAATGACTTGCATGAGCCATGCCTGTTCACATGGAGGAAAGAAGGAAAAATGGTAGTAGTACTGCTTTATGTGAATGACATGCTGGTCGCAAGTAATGACTTAGAGAAATTAGAGGAAATCAAAGGCAAATTAGATGAAACATTTGAGACTAAGGATCTTGGAGAACTAAAGAGCTTTTTAGGAATTATTATAGAGAAGCTATTGGAAATTTGATGTATCTAGCAAACGCTACAAGACTTTTGATATAGCCTTTGCAGTAAACTACTTGGCAAGGAAACAATTAGAGCCTACATTTAGAGTGGACTGATATTTAGAGAAAGAACAAACAAGCTAGAAGCATTGACAGATGGAAGTTTCAGGGATTGTACTGATTCTACATCTACTGGAGGATATATCGTCGCTTCCGAATAAAAGGGCGTTAACTTGGAAGCCGGTTGAAAAAGGCGTTAACTCGGAAGCCGGTTGGAAAA
>NW_020212138.1:0-1595 GCF_003070985.1 Temnothorax curvispinosus | reverse complement strand
TTAAGTATTATATCTTACCTATTAACTAAAACCAAAATAGCGGTAAATTATTGTTAATAATTTAAATGAATTTATCTTTCTAGTTGAAGTAACTTAAATGAACTTCTAATTCATCCTCTTATGATATTATTCATATTACTTCTAATTTTTTTAATTATATTTAAAAATTTTTATAATTTTCCTAATATCTTCAATATTATACTTTAATATATAAGCTATTTAAATATTAACCCATACTACTATAAAAAATTAATCCTTCTTTAACTCTTAAAAAATAATAATTATTAATAAATATAAATAAATAAAAATAACTAAAAATATATATATATTATAATAAAATATAACTTTAAAATGCTTAATCAAAAATAATATCATATTTTTCCTTACTAACTCTAATCAAACTTTATCACCCATAAAAATTATACACCTAACCCTATTAACTGGCTTATAGACCCACAAATATATAGTATTTATAAATCATATTGAACCTAAAAATTCTCCCCCGTAATGATCTACTAACTTTCCCCATCTATCTAATATTTTAAATCCCAAAATAATCCTAACCCCACACATCAACAATACTAATAATTTTATAACAAGTCTTAAATAAATCCTATAAAAATCATAAAAAAATATTCAATTTAACAAAGAACCAACACAAATTCTCAAACATACTAAAATTATCATAGAACTATTTATAACTAAATCTTCCTTTAAACTAATATATCTATAAAATTTAATTTCACTAAAAAATATATAATAATATAAACGAAATGAATATATAACTGTTAATATCAAAGAAATTAAAATAAAAATTAATAAAAATATATTAATTTTTAAGTTATAAACTATCTCTATAATTAAATCTTTAGAGTAAAATCCTGAAATAAAAGGAAATCCACATAAAGCCAAATTAGAAATATAAAATCTTATTATAGTAAGGGGAATAATTTCATTTAAATTACCAAATAACCGAATATCTTGATTATTTATTATTGAATGAATGATAATTCCTGCACATATAAATAATATAGACTTAAATACTGCATGAACTAATAAATGATAATAAGAAACTATGCTCAAACCCAACCTTAAAATTATTATTATAAGACCTAATTGACTTAATGTAGATAATGCAATAATCTTCTTTAAATCATTCTCTACATTAGCTATTACTCCAGCTATAAACATAGTAAATACAGATAAAAATAATAAAAATTTAAAGCCCCCACTTTCTACCAATATCCTATTAAAACGAATTATCAAATAAACGCCAGCTGTAACCAATGTAGACGAATGAACCAAGGCTGAAACCGGGGTAGGAGCTGCTATTGCCATAGGTAACCAGAAGGAAAAGGGCATCTGCGCCCTCTTAGTAATAGCTGCTAACAATAACATAAATACTATTATTTTTCTACTTAACACAAATCAAATCCTTCATCTCCCTATTATCGATATTAACCTAATTAATATTAAAATTCCCACATCCCCAACACGATTACACAAAACTGTTACTATACCTGAATTATAGGATATCCAATTTTGATAATATACCACCAAACAATATGAAACTAAACCTAACCCATCTCAACCAA
>NW_020212137.1:0-4119 GCF_003070985.1 Temnothorax curvispinosus | reverse complement strand
AATAGTTATAACTTCCTAAATAAAAAAGTTTTTTGTAGCATAAAATTAATTTTATGTATTAGATTTAAGATTTATTTTCTTCGTATGCTTAAGTGGCCAGTTATTGGTACTTTTACCTTACGAGCTTAAATAATATGGCCAAAACGCGACACGATTACGAACATAAACTCTATCACAACGAAACGCGACACGATTACGAATAACGCGATACGATTACTTACATTAATGCAACGAGACGCTACACAATTCGACCCGATTAATCCGATTCACACATCTCAACGCCGCGCGACTGTCGGCCGTGGCGGTGCTCGCGGGGAGGGCACATATTGTCTCTACGCATTAGAGAGCTCACTCTCGGTAAGGCCCTGGCACGATTTCCACCCGACCCTACTTTAATGCGAGCGCAAGGTATTGCACGCTCTGACCTCGCTCGGTCCACAGGTATCCTGCGGCGCTCCGGTAACCAACGTGCCACGGGCCGATGCCTCGAGCGAACCCTCTTTTCTTAACGCGGGGACGCCAGAGTGGTGACCTTACAATTCGTTGTCGTCCCTTCGGTAGTCCGGGCAGCTCGTGATCCGGGAGATGCTCTCTGCTCGTTAGCCGGCACGACAGTGTCGGAAACGATAACCTGCCGGTATCGCGAGGGGGTGGATTATATCTTCAACTGCCATTCCGCAGACCAAACGATACTAAACCGTAAAAAATTGCAAGAAAATTTGCAAAAGTGGTACGAGAAAATGTTGAACAAGTCTGTGGCCGAAAAAATCGTGGTCGAATATAAGGTTAGCAGAAAAATGCAATTTCAAATTACGATCAGAATTACATTTCCTTTCTGTTGAAATATTTTAACATAATATCAGTGTTACCACTTTAACACATCCATATTATGTTAAATTAACACACAAATTTGAGTGGACCGTTTTGGACATGTGATTTATGTTTATATTTAACACAAATTTTCCAACAGTGTATAAAGAACATCTTAGAAGATCTAGTCAACAAAGACAAGCTTTCGTCCGCGGCGAACTTGCCATATTTTGAGGGCGACTTTTGGCCGGACGTATTGGAAGAAAGTATTAAAGAATTAGATCAGAAAAAAGAAAAATGTAAACACACTGAAACGGCGGAAGCAGCCGCTGCAGCGGCAAACGCGGTAAGTTAATTGTAGAAGATAAATGTCCCTATTTGCACGCAATAACCGTCTTTCTCGTCTCATATATTTATGTCCTCGGTTTTGTATCTCCTCAGATAATTTCGCCGTCTGAAGACGCGGAAACTCCAGACGGTAAGAAGAAGGGTCAGAAGAAGGCCAAGAAATCCAACAAATCTATAGAAGCGAATCAAAGGAAAAACAGCAAGAAATCGAATACTCTTCAGATTGGCGATGATCTTTTCGCAAACATCCTTGCCACAGTTTATATGGCAAAACAGCAGGAGACGTTTTTTATAATTATGTTGCACACGCTGAAAGTGCAAAAAATGACAGTTTGGCAGTAAGTTTTTTTTTTATATTTTACACATATATTTTTCTCCTCCCTGGAAGCTTGGTTTATGCGGTTATTAATTCTTATCTAAATCTTCAGCCTATCAATAAGGATCGCGATCTTATCATCAGTTGTGACCTAATGGACAGCCGTAACGCATTTCTCACATGGGCGAGAGAAAACTGTCATGAATTTTCATCTCTGAGAAGTGCGAAGTTCAGTTCCATGTGTATGCTGTACGAATTACACAAACAAAGGAAGTTCATTGCGGTTACGAGGCCCACCGGACCTGTAGCCGCAATGCAGGCTGGACAACAGACGTTGGTGTCAACACATCGAATTTGCCGACACCCGGGGCGCAGACGCCTTCCGCTCGTGACCCACGGGCGGTGGACATGACATACGAACCAGCGGGGCAACAAGCACCGGATGTCAGTTACGGCAAGGTGACGCCGGGCGGTGGTGTTGGCGTAAGTGTCGGTGTGGGCGGCCAAACAGGCGAAGTAATGCCGCCGCCACAAATACAGTTGCCGTTGCCGATGCAGAATCCCGGACACACGGTATCGGATCAGATTTCGATGTGTAAATGGACAGCTGCAAGGTATCTATTAAATCCATACGTTTTTTTTATGTTTTTTTATGTTTATATATGACTCTTCACACCAAAAACTGACTAACGAATTATAGTAGAACGCGTTTTTTCATTCCTGCACGTGTTTCTTCGTCTCTTAGCACCCATTCGACGAATACGACGTCGCAATACAATTGGTTCGGGCAATATCCGGTTATGCAACATCAGCCTCAACAGATGGCAATAAGTGCGCAAATGCCGCGGCAATCATCAGGCGTGGACGAACAGTTTGGGTCTAGACCGTTTATGCATGGTATTCACGACTTTACGTTTCAACAAGTGAGTTGTTTAACATTAAAAAAAACATATAAATAACATATATATATATATATATATATATTGTGACGTTGCGGCTCGCCGCACCGTCGCGGCGCCCCGCCGCCGTCACAAGGCGCGGAATTTCGCGCCCAGGGACGGACCAGGGAGGCAACGACGAGATCTCCAGGGGTCGTATTTAATCGCGTTTCCGCATTTTGATTACTTTTTTGTTTTTTTATGCAATGTAATACGCGCGGCACCTCAACCACACCACGGCAAACCTTCGAGGGAGTATTTGGCGAAGGAAATCAAGGACGATCGATAACCAAGGAGGGGTGGCAAACGCGGAAGCAGCAGAGATCGCGGGCTGGCGAGAGCAACGCGGCAGGCGGGCGGCACGTGCGGCAGCGACGGACGAGGCCGCCGATAGCGGGGCCCCAAGCGCTTGGGTAAACACCCGGCTTCAGCAAATGATCTCCACAAAACATCGACCTACGGGGTGACTGATCACCGCCCCAGGGTCAAGCCGGAGGCACACCGGCGAGAACCGAGTTCCGTCCGTTGCTAAGGACAGAATTGAGGAGTCGTACGCCGCCGAGGGACCGTTGCACGCCCCCGAAGGATCTCGTATCGACAGCCCTGCGCCGGGACACCGCGGGCTTGCAAGCTCGCGCCCGATTGGCTCGCGCGTCCCTCAGGAAGGGGTACCGTATCGATTCCGCAATCGAGCGGGTCTAGCGTTTTCACTCTCTGGTCGTCCGTCGGCGAGATACGTTTTGTTAAGATACGCGATAGCCACCCCGAGTCGGGTATTTCGATAATTGTCTGGCGGATCGAGGATCGTTGGTGGAAGATGACGGCGAGGAGCCCAGGAGGAGGCGTATCACCGGTGAGGTTGCCCGTAAATCGCGATATGTAAAGTCACGACACCGCCCTCCGGTGTACGCTCTCGCTCGGGATGACGTATGTTAAGATCGAGTGTAATTTCGCGATCGATAACGAGAGCGAAGGGCCTCGGGATGGTATCGTGGCTGCGGAACTGTGGTACAAGCGTTATGGCGAATCCCTGGAGGTCGCGATAGGCGTTAATGAGTTCGATATCGCGAGTATATTGCGTTGTCCTCGCGACCTTGGTGTACGGCCGCATACGGGCCGGTATTTCGTCAATTGCGTTACCGGCGTCCCTGCTCGCGACAACCTCGGATTTTACGTTGGGATACCGATGGCATTGTTAGTCGCGGTCGAATGTCGTTCCCGCCGATTGATTAATTATGTTAGACTTGTACTCGCGTTAAGAAATTACCGGCGTTCATACGTTTCGTGCGTTTCGATGTTACTTGCGTAGTTCTTCATGGCGTTCCGTGGTTATTAGCGATATTAAGAGTAGTATTATTGCGTATTATCACTTTCGACTTGAATTATTAATTGTTTGAGAATATCGCCTTCAGCGTGTTTATTAGAGACTCGATTAATATTCCGGGGGTGTCTCGCGTCCGCATTAATATTATTTCTGTTAGATGAATCCAGACACCCCGCCACCGGCTTTTCTTGATTTATTTATCGAATTTATCTTGTGTTTGATCGAAGCCGGATGGATAAATGTTATTATTTTCTCGACAACCAGTACTCAATAAATGTTATTTTCTTTGTTATCTGACTGAGTATGAAATTAACGTGTCACCCCGCCGGATATCGCGCTGCCCTTCATTAACCCCGCCCGTGATTAGGTCAAGCTAGCCGATT
>NW_020212136.1:0-28091 GCF_003070985.1 Temnothorax curvispinosus | reverse complement strand
ACAGGCGAAGTCATCCTATGACAGACACAAAAAAAACACAAAGTATGGAGCAAAGCAGATTACGATGTGTCATTGTAACTAGCCAGGGACAATCAAAAGACATGATGTGTTTGGTTTGCTTCCATTACATGACATCGTGCCAAATGCAGAATCCTTTGGGTTTGGAAGATCAGAGATATGTTAATTTATATGTACACACACATAAACACACACACACACACACACACACACACGTACGTATATATGTATGTATGTATATACCTACACAGATTGTATATTATAAGAATTTTGTTGGCGTAATATGTAATATTATAATTATATATATCATTATTATTATTATTATTATTACTCATTTTAGATGAATCATGCTGTAAAATGTTTGTTAAGTTTTTGATCTTGCTTATATATATATCTTGAGTATATTTAATATTTTAGGCTGTAACTACAAGAAAATTTTATCTAATGAAACAAATGAAGAAAATTGCAAAACTTGTTGCTTATTTTATTCAGCATTTTTTATTCCACGTAGCAATTATGGCATACTTTAATATACAGAGTGTTTGGACAAACTTTCAATCGTTATCGTTATACTGTCGTTGCGCAGCTTTTTTACCATATAGTATACCCGCACAACTGTCGTTATGAGCACTTAACGACAGCATAACGAGTTACAGAATCTATTACTGGAGCTATAAGGATCCAGTAACAACGCGTTTCCGACCCCGGGTCCATTTGCAAAAAATGATCCTTATGGTGCCCCCGACAATCTCTGAAAGTTTGTCTGGTGAATTTCCAATATTAATAATACAATACAATGATGTTGATCATAAAGAAATGATTAAAAAATGTAAATGTTTCTTTTGAATAATCTGGAGCCAATTTTTCCTTAGCAAAAGTTTCGAGACGTTACGTTTAACGTAACATTTTGACCGAACAAATGTTAAGAATATAGCCACATAAAAGTATCTCGACGAGATATTTATATAATAGATATATTGAAATCTCTATTCTATAGCACATTAAAAAGTAGAATAACATCCTCGTGAAAATCATATAGGCTAGTCAGATCCAATTCAATTAGATTAAATAATTATAAAATGTCAAGTTCGACATGCGAAGAAAATAATATTGCCTACATCAAATTGAGATCCACTTATCAAAAAGCAATTTAATTCAATTGATTATAATATAAGGGTTAAGAATAAATTTATGACAAAAAATAAATCATACACATTCGCTATATTTTTTTATGATAATTGTGAGCTAAATATTGTCATCTACTTGAGCATTTCGTCTATGAATTCGACTTCTATGATTCTATTTAAGTTCCACTTTTTTTATTATGTTTGGAAGGTGTAGAGCTAAATACGTTTCTAATGTTTTCTCTCCAAGATAGTTGAGTATAATCTTTGGACATCGCTATTTTTTCATTCCAGAGAGTTTTGTGATTCGTCGAAGTATTGTAACTGTCTATTGTACACATTGCGCTATTCATACTGTGAGTTTGATAACCAGTGTCTTGAACTGAATTCGATATACTTTGCTGCTCGAACGCGCCGGACATTATGTTACTCCGTTTATGATTTTCACGTGAAAAACTTGCCGTTTCCTTATTATGTTCCTTATCACTAAATACAACGGCGCTGGAATGCACAATATTGTCAGTCGAATTTATACATTTTGGTAATTCCTCCATATTAATGGAATCACATGCATTTGTTTTATCATTATTTATAATTATCAATTTGTCACTGTCTCCAGTACGTTTCACGTCAATTTCCCTACTGGACATATCTAAAACATATTTTTAACAAAATATTGTTACGAGTATATCTGTTTTGCTTGTGATAGGCATTAATACTGTAATACTTTAATGGGAAAAGTGGTACAACAATTATTTGAGATTTACTTTTCTCTAAGGACAGTCAACGTAAAACTATGTTTAAACCCCTTCTTTCTATATTTGTAACTTATTGAACTCTTCAGAATTCTAACTATGATACAATCTGCTTTATGCAAGTACGCAACATTGATACTGTTAACTTTCCTTATCATTCCCGTTAGCCAAATCTATCGAGAACAAATTTCGAAAGTGTCTGCTGCAAATTCTGTCGATAGAATGCCAACAGAAATATAAGAATCTGTTAACAGAATATAATGGCTGTAAAAACTCAACAAAACTTGCCATTTCGTAACCATTTAAATGATGTGTTCTATTTTTAATGTTTATGAAATAACAGATTCTGCTCGATTTTTCGTTAGAAATCTGTTAGCAGATTATATCGGCAAAGATCTGTTGCGAAATTTGAGCAAATCTACTGCCAATCTGTTGTCATGCTGTGAGCAGTTTGTTCATTAGGACGATAATGGGTAAGTTATCTTCCCCATTTCGTTGGAGCAATACAGGCAACTCCTTTTCCAAAGAGTTGTATAAGTGAAGGTAATATATAAATAAAGGGAAAAGAATGTATTAAAAAATTAGGCTATAACAAAAAGCTAATTTACCTAACGAATGATAGCCATTAACTGAACTTTGATCTTTTCTTTCAGCTATATCGTCTGTGCTCATGTCTATCATAAAGTTTAACCGAGTGGCCGAAGAGCAATGTTCAACTCTTTCGTACAACCTATTGTTCTCAGCTTCATGTATTGGCGACATGTTAGGTGGCGATAAGTTTTCAGACATCACTATGGACGATCTATTGCTTCGCCGTCTAGTTTGTAGCCTCTGAAACACATCATCACGTTAATTTTAGCGATATGCACGAACTATAGACCATAATCAATCTTATTTGTCGAAGTACAAAATTGCTACTGTTATATAAAAAAAATTACTTGAATGTGTAATACTGTTAAATACGTACCTTTAACGGAGTACCGTGAACAAACATGCCACTTTGAGGAGGGCTGCAAGATAACGCCATGGACTCGTTCATTTTAACCGGTGACAACGACGTAAAACTCTCATCGTTGTCAGTGCCCTCGTCATGACAGAAAAATAATTTTCTCCTCAGCGAATTGTTGCTCGAATTTACATCGTCGCCGTCTACATTTTGTTCCTTTGGAAAACAAGAACATTTTTATCAAAAGAGAGATAATCATACTTCCATCTTCGACAGCCACTACAGGCAAACCTGAGTAAAATTGAAGAAGGGCTTTAAAACTTCTTCCACGTTCGGAGGCAGATCCAGAGGTAGAGACAATATCGTCTGACTCCAGGCTGTAAATACAACGGCGATGAGATCGATCAATTTCGAAATATCGATCTCTTATTAGATCCTACCATCTTTTGTCATCTTCGAAGGTTCCTGAGTAGAATTCAAGTCGTTCAAAAGCCTGTTGGGAGTGTCCAGGGCTAAAAGGGGTTTGCCCTCCTGCTTGACGTCCCACGGGCTGGGAATTATCTGATTCTGCTTGAAGAATCGATCTATAGCTGCTTGGGCCCGAGTCTCCAGTTCCAGATCGGGAGAGTGCACCTGATGTACCGGTGAATCCTCGATCCTCGCCGGTTTCATGTGAGCCAGCTCCTCTATGCTCCACGTAAATCCCGGGGAGTGTTGCGCAGGACTGGGAACCTAAATATCGCCAGCAATTTTAGCGATTAGCGCTCGCTGTCAGCACAGGTACTCACTGTCGATCGAGGTAACTCCTTTACGGAGCTTCCGCAAGCAAAATGACCTTGGCGAACACGGTCGGGCTGATCGTGGACAGGTGCAGTCTGTTGATCAAATCAGGCTCGAAGGGATTCTTGGTGATGAACTTCCTCAGCTTGGACGGTGGTGTCATATGAAACGGCAGGCATTGCGCGCCGTTTTGACACGTCAGCTGCTTCAAGTGATTATCGTTTCGCTTCACCGGAGTCCCGCGCCTCCAGGGGCTGCACGCCAACGGATTCTCCCCCTTCCGCTTTTCGTTCGGTGTGTCCCGTCTCTGCTCCATGTGACAATCAAAACAATCCGCTTGGAGAAACGGACGCTGCACACCTTGCCACTACTCCGCGTAGCTTCGCACTCAATTCGAAATTCAGCCCGATTCAGCCTCTCCACGAAGCCTCTTCGTTCAACGCGCAATTTCCGCCGCGAGACTTCGGTAGATTCTCTACTCACGAAAGCCCGTTTAGACGAA
Organism: Temnothorax curvispinosus; assembly: GCF_003070985.1. Classification (NCBI taxonomy): domain Eukaryota; kingdom Metazoa; phylum Arthropoda; class Insecta; order Hymenoptera; family Formicidae; genus Temnothorax; species Temnothorax curvispinosus. The sequence continues at coordinate 23,966 of NW_020212136.1, read as the reverse complement.
TTACAAACCGGAGGGCTTCGATATCCAAGCGATTGGAATTTTCGAACTTTTGAACATGTCAGATTCGTTTCAAATTGAAAACTTTACCTTGAAGCGCCTCTCTACGTCCATATGGACGTTGAACTACGTGGCCAATATTCATGAATCCCGTAGGTAATGTCCACGATTTTATGGTTATCTCCCCGCTATATCTACAACTTTTGTGACAACGTTCACGATTTTGTCAATTTTGTGGTTCTCTTCCGTGTTACGTTCATGATTTTTTAGTTCTCTTCCGTGTTTATATTCAAAATTCATTATTTTTTTGTTCTCTTCGGAAAAGAAGAAAAAAATCGCGAACAGCACGGAAGAGAACCCCAAATGCAAAATCATGGACATTATCTACGGGATTCGTGGATATTGGCTACGTAGTTCAACGTTCACATTTTAAGGGACATAGAGGCGCTTCGAAATAAAGTAACAGCACCCTGAGCACACTGCACACAGCTAAATTGCGCCCGATTGCACCCATGGCTGCTGCTGTTGTTCTCAGACTTCTCTCTGCCATGACTCACACGATGTGTCATTAATTGTTTTCATACCTTGATTCTCGCGTTCGAGATGTATCCTAACAGCACCAGGTAATGCTCCGAAATTCTGGTCGAATTGCGTAAATCTCGGGTACTCTCGAGCACGAGCGATAACAACGGAACATGGCGATGGAAATGTGGAAGTACGTTTTGGCAGTAGTCATCATAAATTCAGGTAACCCCCCCCCGAGCTCCACGTGTCTTACGTGCCATTCAATTTCAGTGTATCGCAATTATCGGAATTATTTTATTTCCAGTGACCTCCGAAAGAATAAAGGATATGATATACATGCCTTTGGAGGGTGTAGCTGCGTGTTTCCGAAAGCACAATGGCACACATCAATTCGGATGTTCCTGTAAGAATCGCCACTCGTTCCCCCTCGCCCGTCACACTTCCACGATTGTTGATCCTCAGTCTTCTTCTCGACCATTTCATGTTGCTTTACTGACGTTTGCGACGTCTCCGTTATTTACAGCCAGTAGATCGGGAAGCGTAGGTGTGGTACACTTGGTCGAGGTGGACGACGATATCGCCTGGATAGAAAAAAATTCCACCGCCGGCCCGTACACCGTGGTCCTGCCGTTCGCGATGTTCGACAGAAGCACGCTTGTAAGACTGAAGAACACGAACAACATAAATGGCGTGCTGCTGACGAGAAATGCCAGCCACGAACGTCCGTCGAAGTATTCGCCCGAGGACCAGTGCCCAAATCGATATTCCGGTTATAAGAAGTGCAATGAGACGGAACCGTGGAACCCTTTCGGATCTGCGTTGCTCATGGAAGATTGGCCGTTCCCCATGTTCTACACAGAGGTCGGACGAGATTGTAACAGTACGAATTTTGCGTGCCAAAAGTGTGCCTTATATGGACCAAATGTTAAAAGTATCGTGTTTACAGAATCAGACGATCCTGGAGGCCATAAAGACCTGTTTCTGGGCGCATAACGCACACGACCTGGAGACGCAGTATCAGAGATCTCTCTGCGCGATAGAAATGAAGTCATTTATGCACGCCGCTGTTAACTCGGAATCTTGCATAAAGCGTTCGGATTTCATGATGAATTTCAATCCGACGCCGTTTTGTGACCCCCTTGGGGATAGGAATATACACTGGCCCCTGGCACCTCTCGACGAGAATAACAATACGGTGATAATGGTGACGGCACGATTGGACGCGTCGTCGTTATTCGACGGTGTGTCGCCCGGTGCCAGTAATACAATAACAGGACTGGTCACGTTGCTTGCCACCGCGTACTACCTAAATGTCTTAAATGCCACTGTCAACAGTACGTATTGATCTTTCCTCAGAATTGTCGCGCGATGTTCAAATGTAAACATAATATAATATATATATTTATTCTCATTATTATATCCAGATACGAACGTTGTCTTCTCTCTGCTGAATGGAGAGGCGTTTGATTACATAGGATCCAGTCGTATGGTGTACGACTTGAAGCACAACAATTTTAACGCCCTTGGCGGAGTCAATTTGAAACTCGACGATATCCAGACTGTGATCGAATTTGGCCAGTTGGGCAAGGGAAACATATTTCTTCATAGCAATGGCAACGACGATATAATAAAACGTTTGCAGCGCGCGTTGAATGGTTATAAATGGTTGACTGGTTATAGCGCGTCGGTTATAAATGGTAGCGTTCCACCCACGTCCGTGCAAAGTTTCCTGGAGGCGAAACCGAATCTAACGACCATTGTTATAACCAATCACGAGAGACAGTTTAAGAACCGATATTACAATGGTATCCTGGATGACGCAGAGAGTCTTAATTTTGATAGGTACATACACGTAATTTGTTCGATTTTAATACATACCTCATGTTTTAGCATTACTTGATTTTGTATTATTGAGATTCTCTTGTCTATCATGTTTTAGAAACGATACTAGCGCGCTTGCATCAGATTTAGCGAAAATTGCTCTTCAGGTTGCTAATGAGCTTTACCGGGAAGTGACGGGCAAAGCACCGGAGCCCGTCGATCTGCCGATATCCATGGAGAAGCTCACCGCGGAAATGCTATATTGCTATTTGGAGAGCGCCAAGTGTACTCTGTTTCGTGCGGCTTCGGCGCCTAATGCCAAATTGGTCGATCAGGTCTTGCCGTTGTACGTCGGGGTGCACAGAGTGCTCAACATCGCGACGACTTTGACGGGACAGCTCTTGGCCTACCTGACGGGCGAAAAGCTCTATGATATGAACGAAACAACGTGCCACGAAAATCGGCTTGCTTGGATGGGCGGTCAGAACTTTTCGGGCTTGTGTATCAATTCAACCGTCAATTACAGTACGGCTGTGAGTCCCGCGTTTATTATTGAGGGTAAGTTGCTACGCTATTCGCGATAGATATGGGGATATCCAATTGTTTCTCTTATTACAGAATACGACATGAAATCGGGTGTCTACTCGACTTGGACAGAATCTATATGGCAAACGTTAAGCGTTAGAATGTTTCTTAAACCAGCGGCAGCGACGGAACGCTTTAGTCTGATTCTGGGTAGTTTGGTCGCCGGTTTCTCGTTTGTGTTAGTATGGCTGGTCAATAATCGAGCCGATGTGTTATTTAACTCGAGGTTTGTATCGTCTTTCTACAAAAGGTAATTTGCACCGCATACATATACATACTTATACTAATGACATTTTCAGGAGGACCGCTGATTGCTAGGGATACGCCGCGGACCACATATCAATGACCAGGTTGGATAATCATCGAGAAAATCAAGATGTTCCGGTAACTAGCCTTTAACCGTATGTGTGGTACGCCCTCGGACGATTATTTTATACCCCGAAAAATACCCGGATGTGTCTCGCATTGTTATCTTTATAATTATCTTATTTCTCGTCATCGCTCCATCCACAGTGGTTCATTTGAAAAAAATCACGGACGCATTTTTGACACTTAATGTAAATGGCAAGGTGAATCTTTCCTCTACTTTCTCTACCTATATTATTAATTATTTATGAAGTTATACGAAAAAAGACATTAGATGACTGAAACGAAAATAAGTTTAGTAGCTTTGTGTTGTGCGCGCATGTATATAAATGAATGAATGTGTATTTAAGGTAGTCGTAAGATTTAGGTAGTGGTAAGATTTTTAAAATAAAAATTACATAAAAGTGCTAAAATACAGCAACTTTAGCGATTAAAATTGATTATTCGTGTAACGTTAAAAAAATCGAAATATGAATCATAAAACAATAGCGGAAAAGTATATATATCTCTTTCTCTCCCCTTTCTTTCAAGTTTAGTTTTTAAGAAATGTTTTTTTTTATCACAAATATTAAATCTCTAGTGCATATTTCCCTAATCATCTTCACTTTATATGCAAAGTATCGCTCTTCGTTGGAGCAATGGTGTAGAAATATAGCGACAGTATTAAAACAAATGGCATCTTACATAATTGCGGTAAAAATAAAAAGGGGATAATGCAAGCGTGATGGCGTTTATTATCGATAAACAACTTATTTAACAGGGCGTTGATGTACATGGGAAAGAAGTATTTAATTTGTATATCTAGGCTTTCTTTTTTTTTTAGTATACATTTAAGTATATGTTTCTCATTTACGACTTGAAATTTGGACAAAGTTAGAAATGGGCCATTCTCGAAAAGAGGTTGATTCGGATAAGAAATTTATACAGAATCTCACTGTTTTCTAGATAACCTAAATAATCAGGATATTTTTAACTGGTTCCAACATCTATAAAATAGACAATTTTTCTTATCACTGCTTTGCCACTGTACATTTGCTATTTGATCAGGCATGCATAGAGTGAAAATGTGCACATGATAAAAAGAAACGACATTTTCATTCTGCATATGTATGTGCCATTGAAATGAAGGCGAGGAGGTACGTCCATAATATTAGAATATTGTCCAGATGAATTAGGAATACTGAGATTTGATTATAGTACAAAGTAAGCACGTAATTATGAAATTCTATGAACATCACTTTTTTCGATTTTCCCGATACCTGCATGTAACATAATTTCTGCATTACACAAGCTATTTGACCCATTTCTATCTTTATATATCTCTTTCTTTTTAATTTAATTCTCGATAGATAATTTTTTTTTCGCATTAACGTTAATTCGACAGACACTTACGTCTTGTATATAGTGTCCACATGCACGCGTCGCAATGAAGTTTTACGTCACGAACATCCGTGCAAAGTAAAAAAAGCGAGAGTGCCCGGTGAAAGATATGCCAGGTGCATATACGCGTTTTTTTTCCGGCCTGTCCGCGTGCATATGGATTGGAAACGGTCTACGCAACGCACGTCCCGACATACGTTCAACCTCTTCGGTAATCGTTTGCGCTTTCTTTTAACTAATTTTCAGTATACAAGGAGTGAAGTAGGAGGCTGGGCACCGCCCACCGAATTATCACAGTCGTCTGGTGCCGCAGCACATACGTATACGTGGTTCAGCCTTACAACCTACCTCTTAATCTAAGCGTTATCTTACGTTCATTTAGTTCTCGGATACAGTATAGCCCCGTACGAGGTAGCTCGTCGAAGCAATAATTTCTAGAGGAGTGATTACACTTTTTTTTTATATTAGATTGCGATTGTAAGTTATTGCTTTACTTTTACTACAAACAATCCGTTGAGAATAGCACAGATCTCTCAATGAATGTTTTTTCTTCAAGTCAGGAAACAGTGTTGATTGAGCAACGCAGAGTCATGTTCCTCGTCTTTCCGTTTTATTTTTTGATGTTTATCGTTGTTGTAGCCGAACGTTATTTACTTTAAACAGACTGATATCGCGGCACCGTGCACGGGAGCTATACTGTCAGCTGTCTGCAACTGATAATATCGTTTTACTCAAGTTATATCGCATATTCAAATATTCCGCATGATTACGATATTACAATCGACATTACGATTAGGTGATTGAGCGGAGAGTGTCGGGCGTACAAAAATCTATACGTTTGAGAAATGGAGGAAAAAAAAAGAAATTATAAAGAGTTTGTAAGAACAGGTCGAACAAGCTACTAATGGAAGCACTTTGTCAATTGGCTATATATACATCGAATCAACGTGAAAATTATAAGTACAGAGGAAATGATATTTGGCTACTTAAGGCAACCACGTCTCGACAGGCTACATTATATGACACATTCCCCTCCTATGATCGAGTGACTAGTGTCAGCTTATCGCTAACTGCGATATCCGTGAGAAAAGTGACAGCGACAATAACGATGAAAGCAAAATAGAAATTAAGAACAAAATGAGAATTCCACGTTCCTGCGACTTCTGTCGATACAGCAAGATTACATCCTCCTATATGGAATTGTTAACTTGGAAACAACTAATTTTACGCTACGTTACTTTACGTCAAATCTAACAAGGTAAGACGGTCTTAGCCATTCAAATCTCGATGGACGGATCGCGAGGAAATGATAGCTTCGGAGAAAGCATAAATATACACGCGTATGTGTATCCAGGAAGAACGGTATGTACACGAGAATGCATCGGCGAGAACAGCCAGTTCGCGAGTGGATATCGAAAGTTCGCCGGACTCGCGTAGGAGGCTCGAGATGAGCGAGCTTCTGCCCGCCAAAGTAGCGCGATAAGAAAAATTTCGACTGGTAAAACGTAATGATCACATGTAGACAGCCAGTGCGTTAAACATTAATATCCCAAAATGTATTATATCGTTATCATTGGATATATCCAATTTCTTATTTCCAAGAAAAGTATTAGCTTTTCTTAACATACTTGGTAATATTTATTCTCTGCTTTGTCTGTCTCTCTTTCTCTCTGTCTCACTAACAGTTCCGCATGTAATATGTACAGTATCATGTAACACGTGCAGTACACGTTCAAGGGACGACACTTAGAGTTTAAAAATATAATCATCATATATTTAAAGTAGTATCATATCATCATTGTATTGTGGTTGTGTTGCTGCTGCTGTTATATTATTATTACTATTATCATTATTGTATATAATTATAGTTATAATTATTATCATTTATCAATAGCGTAATAATTATTATCATTATTAGTTATATTATTATTAATTATTATTATTATCATGGAGGGACAGCGTTTCGCTATGCCACGACACTGCAGAGCTGAACAAAGACTAAACGCGGAAGTTACCACGCTCTTTAATGGCACGAAAAGTACAATTAATATTGCATGCTATGAACTATAATTCTCAATCTAATTTGGAAATTAATTAATTATCCATATCATCTTTTTACAACTTTCAATTTGCTAACAACGTTAGCAATTGCCGTTACCATTTCTCATACACTGTCCATATTGGATTGCCTTATATAAGTTGTAAATTGTAAAGCAGGTCAATTTCTCAACCTCAAAAACAGCTCACACGCATTATAATCACAAAATAAAAAATATGCGGATATTTTGTTGTGACACAAAAATGACAATTATTGTGGTAGGAGCAGTACAAGGTATTAGTAGTAATAGGTAGTAATAGTACTAGTAATTTAGTAATAGTAGTAATAGCAGTAGTAGTAGTAGTAGTAGTAATAGTAATAGTAGTAGTAGTAATAATAGTAGTAGTAGCAGTAGCTTTAGCGGTAGCAGGAGCGATAGTGTTAACAGTAATAATATTAATAATGATAGTAGAAATAGTAGTATAGTAATAGTAATAGCGGTAATGGAAGAAATAGCAATAGTAGTAGTGATACTATTACTAGAAGTAGCATAGTAGTAACAATAGTAGTCGTAATGGTAGTTAATATCTGGGTAACAGTATTAATCGCAACAATAGCAGTAATAACATAGTATTGCCGGCAAAGCTAGCAGAAAAAAATTTGACTTTGTCCAAATGGAACAAAATTGTTTTATTATACGCCCAACACATAATAGTGTCAAAGTTATAAAACTGAGCGACAATTAATGCACCACGTCAAAAAGAATAAATTTGTATAATTCTTGGATAATGCTTAAGAATGTACATTGAATGGAAAATATGAATAATTATCAGAAAAGCATCTTTCTTTTTGTGGCAAATCTTTGTTCGAGTCAAGTCGTTATAATCACGTTATATATAAATATATAAAAAATATATATATACATATAAATATATAATGTGATTATACTTAAAACAACATATATCTTTTACATACATTACAAGTGTCATAAATAATAGTATCATCAGGGACGTACGTTTGTTACAAGTGACGTAATTAAACTAACAAAAGATCGTAGTTTCAAAGAAAGCTCAGATTTATCTCCACTTGTGCGCGAATCACTTACAAATTTGTCGTCGAAAAATAAATAACATTTCCCGTAGCGTAATGCAAACGTATAGGTATATTTTCGTTTGAGTTAGATGTACTTAAGTAAATCGCTCTTTCTAGTACCTATTCAATCTCAGTTCTCGTTTCTGAGTCCGTTAACACGTGAATAATATACGAGTCGAGATTAAAAATCTAATCAGCTGTCGTAAAAAAGCAGATCGGTCGAGTAGCTAACGAAAAATCAAAGTATCGAATGATCAGAGAGCGTGATAACCTCTATCCGCATATTCTTAACTTTCACAAGATTAATTACGTATTTGACAGTTAAAGCGATATCTATTCCCGAATACCTTAATACTGTAATGAGCAACTGGATTTGAAGGTACCGTAAAGAGGTTGACGTTTCGGTGATCGACAGAGGTCAGTGAAGATCATCCTCATCGCTATCGTTACCGTCTTTCGATCTAGCGGCACCTCCCTCACCGTCGCTAGAACCCGAGTCACTCGCCGAATCATCGGACTGCCAGCCCGCCTGTTGTTGCTGGGCCGCCTGTTGCTGCGCGGCGTGTTTCGAGGTCTTGTGACGTTTCCCCGCGCGCGACGCCACGTCCGTGCCCGCACCATCCAGCATGGGCTGCAAGATCCGTCGACGAGCGTTGATAAACCAATTGTTCACTTGCAACAGCGTCAAATTCGTCTGGCTGGCAATTTGACGCTTCTCATCCTCAGTCGGATACGGATGCTGCGACAGATGGGCGTTAGATACGAATGAACAAACGTATCGCGAATGATAGTTTTGTCGACATTGTTACTCACTACTAAATGCTGAAAGAGCCACGTTCGCATAATGCCAGTTGCGTGTTTGGGTAAGACACCCCGCTTCTGACGTCCCTTTCTAGCGCTACCGTGATTACTCCTATGATTCCCAGCGTGATTCGAGGCCGCGTTGCTGGCACCCTCCTCCTCGTCTTCGCTCGCCGCGGGAGAAGGCGAGCCCGCAACTGTAATGTCTAAACACGATCGACGTGATCCATTACACTCGTGATCCTCAATGCGATATAGCATAACGGTGTAATTTGCGCGTTGAGAGATAGCAACGGCAACGAGTCGTTACTATTTCTCAGCGCTGGCGCGCGCACGCGGAAGGAAACACATTATATTCCTAACCGAAATACTTTTGATTGTTAGATCTCCCGATATCCGCGTATTCCGCGTTTTCTCGTTCTCGCAAGGCGAGTAGTCCCCAGTATCCGGCTTCTTCCAGGTATATCCTGTTGGAGATGGTCCGCAGATACTCGCTACTGTCATCTATAAACGGAATTTTAGCAGGAGATCCGTCATGCGCAAAATACAACTGCTGCTCCAGGAGGAGAGAAGCAAGAAGAGTCAGAGTTTCGACGAGAGAGGAGAATATCTCGACCGATCAACCGATCCTGATTCCTGAATGGGTCAACGCAACTTTCGATCGGCGTGAACGATCGAAAAGAATCAACTTTGGTGCGTCGCGCGGTTCAAACTCACCTTGGCCGAGATACATGTCGTTAACCGGGGCGCATGGATGCGCCCCGATCTGCGAGAGAGGCGTACTTCCGTGCACCGTGGACGGTGAGAGCGGATCGTCATGGTCCTGGCTAGTGGATTTGCCCGAGCGCTGGACGGCGGAAGACGGTCGGACCGCCGACAGTTGGTCGTGATTAACGCTCTCTTCTCGCGCGTGCGAATTCGCGCCGTCGTTCTCCGCCACGGCGACGTCCCCTCGGCTCACTCTGAATCCGTTAGCTCCCGACTCAACATCATTGCCTGTAGATGACAGCACCTGGCAAATATATGTCTCAACTAGCCGTCAGAGAGCAGGGATGGGAAATTCAGTAATATCTCAAGAGATGTACGCGTACGCTCGTACGCGGTGATATGTAACAATATATATTAACTGCCTCAATCAAATCGACAGCGATTCACGATCGCCGACGTGCAAACGGCAACGACGACAACGGCGTCGCGGGACTCTTCGCGTACATCCCTTCTACTACGGGAATATCTACGTTGGTAAGGGGATAGAGACCGGGCAGACCGGGGAGCCTAGCTTCATCGCGGCATATCGGGCAAACGTCTAACCTGCAGCGGACTGCTGCCGTTGCTCCCGCTCGACGGGCCCATGTCGTGCCCGTGGTGGCTGTAGTCGCTGCGTAACAGGTTCTCGCTCTGCATCTTGCCCTTCAGACACGTGATGTACCTGTTGCAGAAGTCCTTGCACAGCTCCTGCACCTTCTCCAGCTCCAGAAGGTGAATACGCAGCACCTGTATCGCCTTGATCATCTGCAAGAAACGCGTCCCCGTGGAAACGCCTTTAAACGTTCAGCCGATCGTCATCTCTCGCCACCTCTCTCGCTCATTTGTTTCCGATCTCGACTCAGGGCCGGAGCACAATACAAAGGTACAGGCAAATAAAAACAAGGAATAACGCAAGCAATAGGATTTTCAACCTATCGGAAGCCGTGTATCAATGCCATAGACTGAGCATTCTCTTTGGAGAGTTTCCGGCAAGATCTGAAGGACAGGAGATATGCTTGCAGTGCCGCTTTCCTTTTCTAATTGTCACAATTATATCTTTATTAATATATATCTTCTGTCCTTCAGATCTAGCCGGAAGCTCTCTAATGGTAATGTTTAGTTTTGCATATATGATCAATGCATTCTGTGTTCCTATTCCCTGTACTTTTGTATTGTGTTCCGGTCCTCACAACCGCGCGTGCGGGGAAAGACAGGAAGGAGAGACGAGCGGGAGTTTCGGTGAGGTGTTTCGATCTTACCAAACCGTCAATCTCGGGGTCATTGATCAGAAAGGGCTTTCGGTCTCTTTCTTGGTGCTGGACGAAAGCCTGTATATCCATGTTGAAGCTTTCGGACGTGGAGTTGTCCGAGCTCTGGGTCGCCTGTTCGCATCTTTCGAAGAGTAACGCCAGTAGCGGGAAGAGCGGATGTTTGTACACGGCCCTCTTGTCCGCCTCGAACTGGGCCTGATCCTGATGAGTCGTATAGTCGGCGACCCCACTCGCTGGGTCCTGGTCGTATCCGGGGGTCACCATCGCTAGCGCAACGGCGGTATTACCCTCTTGCATCCTATCACAGACAACATCGCCGGAATCGTCATACTCCACGATCCCTTTAATCGATCCCTTAGATCGATCGCACCTTAAAACGGAGCCCTCTTACCTATCATTCCCCCTTGGCGATCCTCATTTTCGTCTGGATCCTTCGCGACTCGTTCCCTCTGCGCCTCGGGTCCGACCACTTGTTTAACCCGCTGGTCAAATCCCGTTTAACCGGAGGATGCTTTGGGAAGAAGCAAAATCGCGATAAGACGACTGACTTTGTTTACGACGCTCCGTTAATTCCTAATTATCGGTCGCTAAAAACGGTCGCTCCGCGGAAATTCGTAAGGCACAAGGCGAGAGAACGCGCGAGAAAGTGAAAAATCGATAAAGAGAAAAAAAAGAGAAAAAGAGAGAAGAGAAAGAAAAACGTCGCGTCCCGCCGCGCCGCGCGCGAACAATCGAACGATGCGGCACCGCATTTAAATGTCATCATTAGACAGCATCGGCGCCATCGGCGCCCAGGGCTCCCATCGATTTCGGAACGCGGCGTGTGTCTTTCCCGACGCGGGTTAAATAGCGCCAGCGAAAGAAAAAAAAAAGACGAAAAGGAGACAATTCGGAGAAACGCGCGCGGGTGAAAAATCCCGTCGGGAGCTCCAGCCAGCTTCCGCAAAACTGGCGGCGAGCGGCGAGGTACAAGGGGCAAAGTCGCGGCCACGAGGTCGTCTTACGTAAGGGAGAATGTTTTTTTTCTCTCTCTCTCTCTCTCTCTCCCTCCCCGAGATCACCGCGCGTCTCCGCACTCGTCCCGTCTCGAGAGATTCCGAGAGAGGCGGCCGTCGGAGCCGGGAGCGAATCTCATCGCGGAGAGACGACGGGACGGAGGGTTCGCGATTTTCCCCTCGGCACGTGGGGTTCGCCGCTCCGAAAACGGCAGAGGCACCGACCGGCCACTGTTTACTGCCCGTCGATCATCGGCCGCGAGCCTAACCTGCGCCGTGCGCGACTCGCGCGACGAGAGGGCACGTCGCCGCGCAGATAAGCGGCCGCAGTTAAAACACGCCCTGCGAGCGTTACACTTTACAAACGGGAGGCGGACCGCGCCTCCGCCTCCTCCACCTCCACCTCTCCTTCCCCTCTTCCACCTCGCGCTTCTTTTCCCGGCCTGTCATTGCTCGTTCGATAAAGTCGAAGGGTGATCGCCGCCGCGCGCCCTCCGGAGAAGGCCGTGTCGTGATTAGGGACGAGACACGCGGCGACAGCGTCGTCGTCGCGCTCTCTTCTCTCTCTCTCTCTTTCTTTCTTTCTCGCTTTCTCGACCCTGTCTCGCCTCTCGAAAGATCGTAGTGATCGCACGAGCGACCGAAATATTATGAGTCTGTTTTCTATTGCTGAACCGGCTGCCACTAGTTCGGAGTTAATCTTTTTTTTACTCCACATTCAGGCAATAGAAAACAGACCCTATTATATCAGCTGATCGTCTCGCAACGGTATCGAAATGCGCTGTTCCATATCTCGCGTCTCCGGGCGCCTCCAAACTCTCGCAAAGTATTCCGGGATCAGCGTCGTCTCGTAGATGACGCTTGTTTACGTCGCACGCTTTTCTCCCCCACCCACCCTCCCGCCCCGAGAAACGAAGCTGCGCGCTTCCGCGAAGGATCCGCGAGGCGGCCCACCTTTTTCGTACAAAAATGTCGGACGGCGAGCGAGCCGAAGGGCGATGATTATCGGCGATTGTCGGAATCCACCGTCGGATTCGGAGCGCGTTCTCGCTCCGCAGGGATCCGATCATGGATTTTCAGCTCCTCGGCTCCGCGTGTTGCGTCGCGCAACGTGAAATCCGACGACCGAGAATCCGCGTCCGCGTATCTTCCGCGCGAACACGAAAAACACGCGCGAGCGACATTCGCGACGACGCTGATCCGCGAGGACGCGCGATCGAGAGCTCGAAGAACGAAAATAAACGATCGCGACGACGATGGTTGTCGACGTCGCCCGCGCGACATTCACGAGGACGCCGATCCTCGCGACGAGCCCCGATCTCGTGTCCCGTCGAGAAAAATGGGCGTTTACGGCCGCCGCTTTGGGGAAACGGACTCTGGCCGAACCTAACCTCCTCGCCGCCGCCGCCGTCGTATGGAAGACGCAGAAGCGAACGCCGAGCGAACGAATCGACGACCGTCCTGACCGCGGGCTGATCGCGAGAACACGCAGATCAGTTCGGTGCTTACCGTGAGACTCTCGTAGCGTCGATCCACCTAGAAGCGGCGCGCGGCCCTCGCTCGTTTTGTTTTTCACGCGACTACGCGCGGCGCGATCGAACCGTCATAGTCGTCCGGAGTGGTCCGGAGCCCCGACGGGCCACAACAGGCATCGACGGGACGGGGGAGGAGCCCCCCGTGTTTCGCTCCGTGCACGTGCCCGGGGGAGAAGAATGCACGTACGCACGCACGCACGCAGGCACGTCGCATGCACGCACTTGATCGCTCGCGATCCCGGAGAGAGAGATCGACCGAAAAAATCGCCAGTGCCCGACGTGCACCGGTGTCCGATCCTGCGCGCGTAGCGCCGGTGACTCACGACTCACGCCGCTGATCGCGCGAGTACCGTTCGCCGCACGTTCACGTAGACGATAAATCCCGGTAGCCGGACATTTTTTCGCACAAACGCCACTACTCCGTTCACCCCGTCCACTCCTTTCCACTGGCTCCCGTCTTTTGTGACGTCACCGATTCAATACTTTTCGCGAAGGTTTCTCGCCGCGGCGGCGCCGTCGAGGTATGCCGGCTGCCCGTCGGATGGCGCCACGTAATCCGTTTTTTTTTTTACTTGTTTGCACTTTTTTACACTATTTTGCACGTTTCTGCACTTTCCACTTTTCGATTCCCTTCTAATTTTAAATTGTCATCATCGGATCAATACCTCTTTACGACTATACGTTTACATGGCGGCTTGTAATCCGGTTTAAACTTATTTCGCCTGACACTCGGCTCCAGATTGTAGTTCCGTGCAATCAGTGCGGATAAAATGTAACTAATTGCGGATAGAAATCAGCGAAATGAACGTAAAAAAAGTTGAACCACCAATCACGAGGGTATTACCAATTCCGCATTGTGCATACGTTCCATACCATGGAATCGCACCATTTCAAAAATCTTAAAAGTCTATATAGTTATTCTTTTTGACGTTCCCACATTTCTGTAGCACTCTCACGATCGGCTGCGTTCACATCCATAACGCTCGGCGCATCCAACATTTAAATATATGTGCACTTCTACAAAACATTTAAATAACAATAAATTATGAAATTAACATTTTATAAATTCTAACTATCTAAATTTTTACAAGTTTTTTTAACAACTTGTTTATCGATCGATGACGCGGGAGAAAATAAATTTAAATTTCTTTCGCTCACGTTTTAGATGATGCCGGCGGTCGCTAAATGAATAATCTTCCGATCGCCCCAGGTTCCGCCGCGCGACCGCAGATGTCGCTACTGTGGCTATCGAGGCGGCGTGTCGCGCTCTCGATAACGATCGATCGCGTTCGGCCCCCGCGTTTCAAACTGGCTCTCCGATTCCGACCGGCGCCGCGGCGATTAGCTAAGAGCCTCCGCACAAGACTCTCGTTATGATAACGTACCTTAACGCAACGTGTATCAACGCACAAGAAACGTATCGGTTACGGCGTTATACGTCAATACGTTTCTTGATCTACGTTATTACGTTCCCATAATACGAAAGTTTTGTGCGGAGGCTCTATACTAACTCGGACAGCCACTTGAAAAAATTCACGCTTCAACACACGATATCTTCTCCTACAATGACACGTTGCGCGTTTTGCGCAGCAAAATTCTCTACTTTCGATTTCGTGAGATTTCTTACAATGCGCGCGGGTGAGATGCTAAAACACGTCGCCTGCGAAATATCGCGATTTGAATTCGAAATTACGTCTCGAGATCGAATCGGCTCGTGGTTTAGAGCGGGATTATCATCAGCTAACGCCGCGTTTCTCAGCGCTTCTCCAGCTCGTCTCGAGCGATGAGTAATTAAACGAGCGATGTTATCTTATCGCGCTTACACCTTGTTATCGTATACGCGAAGCGTCAGATACGGTCGGATATATTCAATTTCAGTCGACACCGCGAGGAAGCTCAGAAAGTCGTGAGCTTATTCTACGCGTCAGGATGGACCTGCGACTGTCGGTGCCCCTGCTCGCGGTAATCCTTCTCGCGAGGTGCGAGAGCCGGGAAACGCCGGGAAACGCGACGACCATAGTTCCGAGTGTGATTAAAGCGGACAACGTGACGTCGGGACCCGAAAGTATATGTGCCGTGTGTTCTTGTACAGGTAGAGTGTCGCAATTCAATATACTATCTAGCTCGATCGAAGGCGAGCCAACGCTTGATAACGCGCTCATCGCGGTAACATGTGTGGCAAAGTTTTCTCTTCGAATCACAAAAATTCACGGGACGCTCAATAGTTAATATCCATTTCCAATATGTATGTTAACTCTATAATCTCGGGTTATAAACTCTTCATCCTTTTCTAGCTCGAAGAATAACTTTAATCTCTTTATCTTTATCTTTTCGAAGAATATTCTTTATCTTTTTTTTTCATAATTATTAGAACTGGAGGAAGATAGAAAAGTAAATTAAGCTAATTTTAAAACTAAAATGTCTAATGTCCATTTCTACCAATGTAGGTAAACTTTAATCTCGGTTTAACATTACTTTTTTTTCTAGTTCTAAGAATTAGAAAAAAGGTAAAAAGTAAGTTAAATCGAGATTAAAATTAATCTACATTGGTAGAAATGGACATTATTATAGACATTTCAGTTTTAAGATTAGCTTAACTTACTTTCTATCCTCTTCCAGTTCTAAGAATTATTTAAAACAAATAAAAAAGTAAAGTTAAACTATGTGTGAGATTAAAGCTAATCTGCATCGATAGACATGAGAGTAACGCACTCCTTTTTAGATAGTTACGTGGACTGCAGCAATCGCAGCTTGGAGACGCACTTCGAGAAGGAGCAATGGTCGAACGTGACGGCGAAGGTAATCTCGTTCGAGCATAATTGCCTGGTGCACGTCACGCCCTTCCCGCGGATAGCCGTCGGGAAACTGATCCTGCGAAAGAACCGTATCGTGAAAATCGACTATCGCGCCTTCAAGGAGCTCGTTAATCTCACCGAATTGGACCTGAGTCATAACCAGCTCACGTCGGAGCAGCTGCAGCCGCACGTCTTCGAGGTAATCGGAACGATATCTTCGCGCGAGTTAACACGCGTTAGGCCGATCAAAAGGCGCGGAGCGAACGTGGCTCGCCTCCAATTCGTGATTCATCGATCGACGAGAGAGATTTTGACGCTCCGCGATTCCGGACGCACTTAACCGGACTCCTTTCCCATTTCGACTGTAGCCACACACGGCCGCGTATTTAGAATTTAAAAGACATTACTGTCATCTAAATTTTCATATTAGCGAATATACATTAGTTCCCTTCGTCTTAGATAGATAACTATATACTCCGTCCAACGAGAGATCATGGCTGATCAAACAACGATAAATAACGATAGGGCACAGAACCGCAACAAGGTGTTCGCGTTAAATTATTTTTATTTTTAATAAATATTGTCCAACACTATTAAAAGTAAAAATAATTTAACGCGCACACCTTGTTGCGGCTCTGTGCCCTATCGTTATATTTATGTTTGATCAACCATGATTTCTCGTTGGATGAGGTATAGAAACTTCGTATACTTATAGATAATAGATAGCACGTATCTCGATATGTATTTGAATAACTTTTTAGGTGTTATCACATCTTTCATTTGTTACCGCTACGGTTCGGTGATAAGAATTATTATAAGTTCAAGCTAATATTTCAAGAAAGTTATAATTTTATACAAAGCTCGTAAAACTATAACTTCCTCGAAATATTTCGAGTGAATTTACTGACCAAAAGTAAGAAAAGAAGTATAAAGAGTTATTGCGCACAAATTTCATTGTGTACAATAATTTCGCAATGCAAATTATTATACACAATTGCAATAAAAGTGACGCATAAAGTCCTTAACTGTTTTCAAAATGTCAAAATGTTGTTATGAATCGCTCATTTGTCATAAAATATGCATAAAGGTACAAATATATTTTTATAGCCGTTAAATAGTTTGGATATGAAAGGATTTATCGTAGAACGCTCTATCGCTTGGAGATACATAATCGATCAACATTTCGGCGAAACTGTCCTGATTTTATTCCAACCGAAAATTACCGTCGCGCATTGATCGTTTGTTCGGCTCGCGAGCGATAGAAAATAACGAGAGAGGAATAAGCTAAAAAGAATATCTGTCTTCGTTCAACTTGTACAGATAAAGCGAATTCGCGGAAAAATTTATTTCACAGAGTGCCGAATTCCCAGCATTCTCTGAATTCGATGGTTTTTTTAGAATTGATACGGCAGTGAAACGTTTCATGATGATAAGATTACCGATTGATGAGCCTTATGTGGCTCATGACTACGCTATCCTTGCATCGCGGTATTTAACTCTCTTCTCAGATAAATCGTTTATGTTCATTTGTACTAACGCAGACTTTAATCTTGATTTATTACTTTTTATCTTTTTCTAGTTCTAAGAATTAGATAAAAATATAAAGTAATTTAAATTACTTAAGGTTAATCTGCATTGATGAAAATGGACATTACTCGTCCACACCTTGTTTAAAACTTTCGCTTCCTCGTTTATAAAGGAATCTTGCGACTTTTATTCCGCTCAAATTGATTACCACATGTTTTCTGTTTTCCTATTTGTTTATTATGAATGACGTTATTCCTGATCGTTTCAGGGAAGGTTCTCGCCAGAAGCGTACGAGCCTCTGACCCTGAAAATCTTGGACCTTAGTGGTAACGTACTCCACTGGTTACATCAGAGCATATTTGAGCACCTTGCCGACCTTAAGGTGCTAAAGCTAGCGGAAAATCCCTTTGGCGTATTCGACTATCGTACATCCATAGCGATCAGCAGCGTGTCGTACTTGGAAGAGTTGGACATCAGTTATTGCCAGCTGAGAGAACTGCCGAGCGTTCAGTTCCACAATGCGAAGTAAGAGACAGAGAAATATATGCGACGATTACAGTTTTGATGCGGTTACGTTTACGTCGCCCGAGATCGGGTTTCCTGAGATCTTTCCGTTGCTCTTCCGTAGGAATTTGAAGAAGCTGAACCTGACCGGCAATAAGCTCACAGTTCCGCCCAGGGCCTTAGAGGAAGCCAAGACCTTGGAGTACCTTAGCTTGGATGGCAATTCGATACGCACTATCAATCTCGCGAACGCCTTTCCCAAACTGCCAAAACTGAAGGAGCTCAGTATGCGCGAGATGCCGAATCTGACAGAGATTGGATTCGGCGGGTTGTCGGCGTTGACCAGCCTGGAGAGTCTCCAGTTGCAAAATTGCAAGAAATTACAGCGTATCGATGAGTACGCGATGGCGTCCAAGGTACGTCGGACATACGAAAGCCGACGGTAAATGCATCGTCGACAACGGTTATAATTTACTGCGTTACTGCTTCGTAGACCGCCGAGGGCACGATATGGCCGCCGTTGAAAAAGCTGAACGTGGCGTCCAACGCTCTCCGGTACCTGCCGATGTTGCTCATCGGGAGATGGGACAAGCTCGACGAATTGCGCCTGACGAACAACCAGTGGAGCTGCGATTGCCGTAATCAATATCTGGTAAGTTCCGACAATCGAGGGACGCGCGAGCTGTCGGGGGAGGAAAAAAATGAGTAAAGAGGCTCGGATCTCGCTCGTCGCGATCGGATCGAATACGACGATAACTAACGGATTATCTCTTGCAGATCGGGAACGTGTTGCCGGAATACGGCGAGGCGCTAATGGGCGAAGAAACCGAGAAGCTCAACTGTTCCGCACCGCCGGAACATGAGGGAAAGAAGCTCACGTCCTTGGCTGACCGACATCTACGCTGCTTGGATTTGTGGAACGCGAGACCGGAAAGGGATGCCGCGATCCTCGTGGGAGTGCTAATCGGTCTACTCGTCGCGATTCCAATCGGCATGGCGTTCTTCGTCTTCTGGCGACGCGGCTTCTTCTTCTGCGGGTCGCAAGGTCCTGCCACCTTCTCCCGTGCCTTCTATAAACGCGCGTCCAACGACGATGACATTTAACAACATATGTGTATATATATTGTTTTTAACGCAGTTGCACCTCTTTGCTACTTACTCTTGCTTCTTTTAACATTAAGCAGACATCAAGAAACAACGAGGTACAAAGAGATATAGTGTTTAGATTGCAACAGGATCCGCAAATATCGGATGACGCATCGAATACATCTAGTCTAAGCTTCATCAAATATGTACGGCGTATCTTTTATACGTTTTGTTAAGATATCGTAAAGCGCAATGCGCTATATCGTCGCGTGAGCGAGTTAGGTGTACATTTCTCCTGTTCGAAAAAGCGCATCATTGTAAAGCGCAGCCCGTCGCGCTTTGGGCTGTACGACACGTATCACAATAAACACAAAACTTGAAAATTAATGCGTGCCTCCCGTTGCTCTCGCGTTGTCTAACGAGTCCCCGGAGGATTCACGAGTCTCGGCGAAGGACGTTCTCGAGCCGCGGCCGGAACCCCGGACGATGGATTTTCGGCTTTACAGGCAGAGCCGCGCGGAGGGCGGCTCTCTCTCTCTCTCTCTCTCTTTCTCTCTCAGCGCAAATGCGTGGAGGGTGCGAGGTGAGGCGAGAGTTACGCGACGCCGAGCGACGCCGGGCGACGCGGGCGGACGCACACGGACGGATGGACACGCGCCGGTAACGCAATTACCGCGACGTTAATTTACTCAATAATCGCAGAAGCAACCCCGTCTAAATGTCGGCACGCGTCCCTCGACCCTAATCATAGCCGGCCGTCGTCACGCCAGCAGAGTACGAAGAGAGATCATCGGAGATACACGAAAAGCCGTCGAGAGATTAACGTTAAGACTGTTAAAGTGCAAGATTCTTCTTATCTCCTTTCTTTTCCTCTTTTCTTCGCTCTTTTCTTTTCTTTCCCTCTTCTTTTTTTTAACACTAGAATAACCAACCCGATTAAGGTGCTTTTGTTGGAATTCATATCGACTTTTGTCAAGATAAAAAAATTATTATAATATATATATTCTAATTTATTCTCTACCACTCTAATTTTAAAGTTCTGTATAGAACGTCTACATATATCATAATAATGTTATAAGGTGTCTAGTGTTAAGACGTTTACGCTGCCCTCAACACGGAAAAAGCGCGCATCCCGCTTATCCCAACCGGATGACGATTTCCGAAGGACGCGTCGGTATCGCGTCTTTCCGTCGAATTTACGCTTTCAGAAACCTCGTACTTTGTTTATTGCTCGGGTATGGAGATATGATGTAGTCATCTCGTCAAGCGCCGCACACGCTCGTACCGCGCCATTTGGAAAGCGCCCCCGTATACACGATCCGCTAAGTAATTTAATCCCGCGTTTCCGCCCGTCCTCTCTCGTCCAAGATTCAATACCGATACGGCGCGGCGCGAGGCGGGGTATTCGCGCATCGTACGAGGAACCTGATTACGTGGGATGCAGGGGAGCGCGACGAATCGAGATCGAGACGATGCTGCGCGTAAGAAGATGATCGTTTCGGTTGTCCCGAGGGGGGAGTATCGCGGAGGGGGAGGAGGGACACTTTCGAAATTAGAGCCTTATCTACGAGACTGGGGAGAATTGGTTTTCAATAAATACTCGCAACCGGGAATCGTCGCGCGTCGCGCACGTATAACGGACGGCTACGCTGCGCTGCGCCGGGGGTGGCTGAGCGCGAGGGTTTTCGTAACGTACTCTTACATATAGATGCTTGCACTTCGCATTATTATCTTCGTGTGAGAGCGCGACAGAATGGAGAGGAATCGCGAATACAGAAGGATCCATCCCTCCCGTTCCTCCTCCTCCTCCTCCATCGTTGCCGCCACCGCCACTGCCGCCTCCTCGTACGCCGTTGAATTCACGAGTACCCGAGCGCGGTGTCCATGGAAACGAGTGGCCGAGTCCCGCCCCCGGGACCTTCGCGGAGCCAACCCGGGCGACGGCGAGCGTCGCGACGCCGGCCAATGCGGGCGCCAGGCCCTCGGATTCAAGCGTCACCCTTCCACGGAGATACGGGGGCCGCCGCGGTACGCTAACTAGCGGGAGGGGCTGCCGATGATCGCGTCGCGGGGGGTTGAATCGCCCTGAATCGCGCCGCGCTCACCTCTATACGCGCCCTGAACGACGACGAAGGACTCGGTGAACGACGGCGAAAGACAGTGAGCGACAGACGGCGTCTCGCACGGATTCGTACCCGATCCGTGGCAGGATCCGCGACGATCAATCACGATTCCGTCGGGCGGATGAACTCGCGAGACGAACGACGTCCGATTAGCTGAGCCAAGTCTCAGGGTCAAGTGGTCGCCAATCCGCGGAAGAGAAAAGTGACCGGTTTCGAGAGTGAGCCCCGCGAAATTACCGTCTTCGTGCGGCGTCGGACCCCCGTTGTAAACACGCGCGCACGCGGACGCGGATCGAGAGATCCCCTTGGCGCGAAGAACGGGGCACGGCGAGGATCTCGCGACCTTGGCGTCGCGCCAGGGCGCCCGGGCGAGGATGTAACCTGCGGGGCATGCCCCGCGTCGTAGCCGCAACGCAGTGTCGAACGAGGAAAGATGCAGTCGACCTGCCAGCAGCAACAAGCTCAGCCAGGCCAGAACGGGACTTCCGCCAGCAGGACGTCGTTCCTCATCGAAGATATCCTTAGCCGCGGCACCGTCACCCCGCACGTCCACCACCATCAGCTGCACCATCAGCACCTGACGCCGACCTCCGGCCACGGGCAGCACCACCAGTACCAGCAGTTCGCCAGTCTGCTCCCCGGTTATCCCACGGCACCGCCCGCCGCGGCAGCCTTCTTCCTGGGACCGCTCTTCGGTAGCGCTGGCATGGGAGTCGGCGTGGTACCGGGGGTCGGGGAATTGGCCGCTCTCAAGCATTGCCGACGACGGAAGGCCCGAACCGTGAGTACATCCTCGATCTTCCTTCCCTCCTCCGGTGCCTTCCATCTGCATCCGGAGTGGAAATCGAGAAGCCGCGTCCAACTTGTAAATGTTATGGATCGAACACTGTTAAATTCGTGGTGTCAAATTATACTCAATTTGAGTCAACCATTCCTGTAGATCGCCACACTGCTCCCACTCAATATATCGTATAATTTAACTAAATCAATGGAATTAAAATAATACTATTTTGTACTAAAATAATATATTTCGACACACATGGTAGTTGAAAATAACAAAATGCTATTTAACTCAATGTATTGGTTTAAATGTCATCCTTTAATATTTAATTAATAGTGAATAGTCGACTCTCCAAATCGACGATTGTTGGAGCCGGAGCAAAACGCAAATCGGGGTCAAGTCGAATTCGCGTGCAATTATTTACAATTTTACAGCAACGAGGCGTATCTGTGATATGCGTTCGTTGCCGAATGAACGATCATCAGGTCGTTCACCTCTCGCTTCTCGCCATTCTAGTTGCACATTCGCTCTCTTTTAACTATGTATATATGTATTTTTTTTTCTTTTCCCCCTATTTATCTCTCTCGCGACTGTAGGAGACAAGAGTTTGCTTCCTTACGGCTTCAGGTATTCAGCGACCAGCAGCTGGCAGGTTTGGAAGCGAGGTTCGAGGTGCAGAGATACCTGAGCACGCCCGAGAGGGTAGAGCTGGCGGCGGCGTTACACCTGTCCGAGACGCAAGTGAAAACGTGGTTCCAGAATCGACGGATGAAGCACAAGAAGCAGCTGAGGAAGCTGAACACGAGCGGTAGCGGCAATTCCAATTCGGGCCAGCAATCGATATCGGTTACGTCGCCCGCTGGTGAGTCGTGTCCATTTCATTTCGGACGATTGTTCGCCTCGACGGAAGGAAAAATGTAAATCGGCTCCGTTGCGCGGTGCGATACGTCGCGAGGGTGGTTTCACGAGAGCGAGAGCAGCTCTAAACGATGCGTTTATGTCGCGCAATTGAACGATACTTATCGTTTGAAAGACATCGCGATCTACGGTATCTACGGAATTTCGCGTCGAGTAGTCTCCGCAACGCATAACTTAATTACCAAAGTAAATGAGCGTATCGACTTTTCGACAAACAGCTGCGAGCAGTATTCCCGCACCGCGAGTTAATTAACTTGGATTAATGGGTATAATGATGCCGTGTCCTAGATAAGCGCCAACTCATGAATGGCCGCGCGTCGCTACGATAAAAAATAATACGCGCGTGTGCACGTATATATAGTCGCTCGTTTACGCGCCGGATCCCGAAAGCTGAATCCGGAAGCTGGATCCTGGGGAGAGGCGTGTAATCTCTTCGGACGGAGTACCGCGTAAGCGTCATAAACGGCGCGCGTATTCGGCTTAATTATAGTAATAGACAGCTACGAATGTGCGGATACGTAATCAAAATGCTAAACAAATACACCGGCACGACGAACGGATCCGGGATTAATCGGTCCATAGTTATCGGTTAATATCTGACCGGAGCGGAGAGCGGAGGAGGCGCGGGATGGCGCGTTATAACGTCGGTTGTCGTTAAATACTTCCCTGTTGTCACGCTAATGGGCGATATCTGTATAATGCAACCAAAATACCGCTGACAATAAATTACGCAAGTTCGGCGTAACTAGCCAGACCGTAACCGTGGTTACGTTGCGAGGAACTATAATCATTAACGGTATCTGCGTATAATGGTTGCATTTCGTCGTAGATATACATATTACCATAATCGCTCACCGTTGACGTTGCATTTATAAATATACGTTATATCAATTTCCTAGAGGAAAACTCGTCGCAGTGGTGTCGTTGTTCCGAGCAATTTATGTTTTACTTTCCGTTTTCAATAACGCGATGCGTTGTACATTAATTGTTTAAAAGAAAATTCGCCACCTTAGTGCCGTTACTTCGAGCGATTTATATTATAGGTATTCGTTTTCAATAACGCCTTACAATTGTTTAAA
>NW_020212135.1:0-1080 GCF_003070985.1 Temnothorax curvispinosus | reverse complement strand
GGGGGAAGCCGAACAAAACGCATTCACCGCCCTAAAAACTGTTCTGACCACCGCGCCCGTTCTCGCGTGTCCGGATTTCTCGCGACAATTTCACCTTCAAACCGACGCCAGCACCACCGGCCTGGAGGCCGTGCTGACGCAATACTTCCCCGAGGGCGAGCGCGTTATCGCTTACGCCAGCCGCACGCTAAATAACGCCGAGCGGAATTATAGCGCGACCGAACTGGAGTGCCTGGCCGTGGTATGGGGAATCCGACGGATGCGCGGCTACCTTGAAGGGTACAGATTCACGGTAATCACCGATCACCAGTCGCTAAAATGGCTACAAAAGCTAGAGTCTCCGTCCGGCCGGTTGGGACGATGGGCGTTCGAGTTGCAACAGTATGACTTCGAGATCAAGTACCGAAAAGGGGCACTCAACAAAGTAGCCGACGCGTTATCCCGACAACCCGAAATCCTCGTCGTCATACGAGCTAAGTGCCCATGGCATACGCGCATGTGGCACGCGGCCGAAAATACGCCCCACGAGGTGCCCGATTTCAGGATCGACCAAGGCCGGCTGTGGAAGCACGTGCTCCACAGCCTGGATTTCAAAGACACCCTAGCAGCCGAACAATGGAAAGAATGCGTACCAAAAGACCAGCGAGGACCGCTCCTCGAACAGTATCACGACGCACCGACCGCCGGCCACCTCGGAATAGCAAAAACCATCGCGAGAATAGCACACCGATATTATTGGCCCGGGATGTTCCGCGACATCGCCCGTTACGTCCGCAAGTGTCCAACGTGTCTCGCCCATAAGGTCGCGCCGAAAAAGCCTGCCGGACAATTACATCCGACCGCGCTCGGCCACCCGTGGCAACAGGTCACCCTCGACCTCGTCGGCCCGCTCCCGCGATCCGCCGCCGGCCATATCTGGCTCCTTAACATCCAGGACCGTTTTACGAAGTGGGTCGAGCTTCGGCCATTACGACGGGCCACCGCGCCGGCCATCGTAAAACACGTAACCGAGGCCATTATCCTCCGACACGGATGCCCGGACAAAATCCTGTCGGACAATGGCACGCAATTGAAATCCCG
>NW_020212134.1:0-8707 GCF_003070985.1 Temnothorax curvispinosus | reverse complement strand
ACCGCGAATATCGGAAGGTCTCGACAGTACGACGAACATCTTTGCTACTGAGCGATTCACGGTTCCGCTTGCCTATAAATAGGCGTTCGAGTCAGCCAGAGAGTCGGTAGTGTGGAAAGAAATGAGATTCGTGCGACAACCGTTGGCGATTCGCGTGACCAATTGCGACGACAGATTACGGTCGATGGGGGGCAACGTGAAGAAACGCAAGCACGGTACGTTGTTACCGACTACTATACGCGCGATCATTTGCGGACCCTCGAATTGCGGTAAAACCAACGTCTTGATAAGCTTGCTGGAAAGTCCGCACGGCGTACGTTTCGAAAACGTGTACGTATACTCGAAATCGTTGCAACAACCGAAATATCGATATTTGGAGAATTTGTTGACATCGATCGACGAAATTGGCTACTTTACGTTCTCCAATAACAGTGACGTCATTCCACCGAGCGACGCGCGTCCAAACTCAATCTTCGTCTTCGATGACGTGGCGTGCGATAAGCAAGACGCGGTGAGAGAGTATTTCTCAATGGGCAGGCACTCGAGCGTCGACTCCTTCTATCTCTGTCAGACGTACGCGAGAATACCTAAACATCTGATACGCGACAACGCGAATCTGCTGATCCTGTTCAAACAGGATGGTACCAATTTGAAACACGTCTACAACGATCACGTAAATACCGACATGCCGTACGACGAATTTTGTTCGTTGTGCCACGATTGTTGGCAACAAAAGTACGGATTCGTAGTGATAGACAAGGACAGCGCGCTTTCGAACGGTCGATACAGAAAAGGATTTACCGTGTTCGCGATACCGCAGAAGCGATCAGTCGTTGCCGATACCTCGTCGGAAGTGAAACGTTAGCGTTACAGAGAGAGAGATCGACACCCTGCTTTTTTCCGCGATGGCCGCGATCGACGGGAGCGAGAATATTAGCGAACGCGAGAAGGTTGTAAAAGAGATTGCGAAAACGAGTGATTCGATTCGCAAAAAACTTCGCGCTTTGAAGACCGGTAAGATCGAGAAGGACATTGAGTTGGACATGCACTTTAAACCTCTCATCGGGCCGTTAAAAAAGATCGTTGACAACTCGAGCTTGATCGCGGTGAAAAAAGAGGAGCCGACGGAGAGCGACGCTGACGCGAAAATCGAACCGCTATCCGTTCAACAGCGCGGGCAGGAGGAGGAGGATGCTACACCGAAGAGAAAGAAGAAACGATTAGACTCCTGGTCGGATCTTTCATTGACACCGCGTAAATCTAATCAATCGACAGTACTACCGATAACCTCTACACCGATAACCTCTACACCGACGCAAACCGTGCAACGTACAAGTCCCGAATTTCTTGAAATCGCGAATGTTTTTGAAACCACGGACGACTCGATCAGGAAAACCATACATAAACGGTTGAAAACGTCGGAGGGTCGACAATGGTTTATAGAATCGTTGGAAGATCACTTGGGTCCAATGAGCCGAATTTACATCGCAGAGGCTTTGAGCGCCTATCCAACGATGGACATAGCGTACGGCGTTTATCTCGGCAAAAATGAATTGATGCTCGGTAATAAACGTTTTGACGTGGACAAAGCGGATAACATTTATATCGACGGCGTACGATACGCCGGCACACCCGGTATTTACGAGTTGATCTTCAAGAGAATGCCCGACGACGATATCTACACGGAAGACGATATGCAAAAGTACAAGAGCATACTGTTGGCAACGAGTGCTCATAAATTCCAACACGATCCTAACAAGCGACTAAAGGGCAACGGGGGATACAAGTATACACAGGTAATCGCACCGTTGATGTCGACCGAATCCAAGAAGAAAAAATCCGGAAAGGGGTTATCCGTGCCTCGCGCGATGACGCTAACCGACAATAAGATTGACTACGTGCACTGGGACGACCCCAACGAGTTGGTGGATCGTCTGCGATTGCTCGACGCTTCGCGCCACGCCGGCAACAATGCCCACGACAACGAGATCATGTCGATCATCGAGGAACTTCGCGAAGCCGGGCTTATTATAAATTAAACCATGCGACGGCGATCCGTTCAATCAACGTCGAAATGTCGATCAACAAATTTGGATTGTTCGAACACAGCGGAGACGCGACGAATGCCATTTCGTACCATCGGTGGAGCGGATTAATGAGAAATTTCGTGCGCAATAACGCTCTGTGCCGCGCTGCCGCGGACTTTGACGCAAAGTCGCGCAAGATTTGTCGCGTAGCGCAACCTGAGACTGACGGTGACGCGGTTAACTAACTGTACGTTGATCAATTCTTTAAAATGTTGAGCAATCAACGAAAAGAATCAGACGAGAAGCTGACTGCGTTCGAAAAGGATCTGCAAGCGTTACGGACTGCGATAAACAAGCTTCGACGTGCGAATATCGTTGAATCAGACGCGACAACCAACAACAACAATGGACAAACGGTACAGCAGAAACGATTATCGAAAGGCGACGAGTGAAGAGAAGCAACGGTTGATTAACGACGGCGAAGAACAGCAACGAACGATTCGAGAACGGTTGTCGGACGGCTGTTCAACGGTTCGAGAACGGTTGTCGGACGGTTGTCGAACGGTTCAACAACAGCTTAAAAACGATTACGAGCGATTTAGAAACAGCTGCGAACTACGCGGAGACAGGAAAGGCTACAAACGGCTAGAGAACGTCGACGACGACGACGAATGGAATTAAACGGCTGACAAACGGCTAACGAGAAGTTATAAACGACAAAAAAAAACATGACGTCGCTAAAATCCGACGGACGTAAAAATATCGAGAAGCAACGACTCGTCGAGGAACTGCACGCTCCGGCGAGAAGAAATTTTCCCCGAAGACACGTCATAGTGCGGGGGTACGATGACCTGTGGCAGGCTGACATCGTCGAGATGCGTCCGTACTCACGTTTCAACGGAGGCTACCACTACATACTTACCGTCATCGATGTGTTGAGCAAGTACGCGTGGGCTGCGCCACTCAAGGGTAAAGGCGGAAGCGAAACAGCTAACGCTGTCGCAGAGATCATTCGACACAGCGGGAGGTGCCCTAGTAACCTACAAACCGATATGGGGAAGGAATTTTACAACGCCGACGTGCAACGTCTCGTGAAGAAACATGGCATCAATCATTATTCCACATATTCGGTATTGAAGGCATTGGTCGTCGAACGATTCAATCGCACGCTCAAGAACGACATGTGGAAGATGTTTACGCTCAATGGAAATTACAAGTGGGTCGACGCCTTGCCGCGACTCGTATCGGATTACAACGCGCGCAAGCATCGAACCATCGGCATGCGACCCGTCGACGTTACCCCCGCGATCGCTGAAAAACTCTTGGCTACCGTATACAGCGCGATAAAAATCGCGGGTCCGGCAAAATTCAAAGCGGGCGACTCGGTACGCGTCAGCAAATACAAGACGATTTTCGAGAAGGGTTACACGCCGAATTGGACCACCGAGGTGTTTAAGATCGTTAAAGTGCAGCGTACCAATCCCGTAACCTATCTACTCGAGGACTATCGTGGAAAATCCATCTCTGGAGGGTTCTACGAACACGAGTTGCATCGCGCGACTTATCCGGACGTGTATCTCGTGGAGAAAGTACTGCGCAGGAGGGGCGACGAGGTTTACGTTAAATGGCTGGGATTCGATGGATCGCACAACTCATGGATATCCAAGGATAATGTTATTTAATTTTGTGCAAACTTTTTTTTATTCATAACATAAAAATATGCAATATGTAATACATGTAAATGTTTGAAATACACATATGTGTGCAATATATTTATTTATTAATTAATATTCTTTCCAATACTGTAATATAATACTCACAATATGTTACTACATATAATATAATTCATACGTTATACTATACTATACATACGTTATACTATACATATGTTATACAATACATACGTTATACATTTTATACACACGTTACAAAGGTATTTGATAATGTCCCCACGGTAACGTATCGGTCGAATTAGGTATAATGTATCGCTTGTCGTCGTACGGACTCAGAGCGATTTTCGTTTCGGACACGGTGTACACCTTGTGTTTTTCGGACCTTATGCAAGCCTGCCGTCGCTTCATTTCAATTTCGTCTCGCAGACACTTCGTGTAATCGTCGAACGTTATCGACCTGGCTACGATGTTGCTCTTAACACCTTTCGCTTTTTTACAGTCTTTCTTACCGTCCACTCGCAAGGCATACATCTTCGCCCTGAGTCCGACGAATTCGGTCATAATCGCACCGTTGTTTTCATCTTTCATCAAGCCCGGAATTTTTTTATTGGCGAGTGGGATACCGTACGCGTTGTTGATCGCGTAATCGCTCGTGTCGAATTTAGCGATATCGCGTTTCATGTTCATGTACACATCATCGCATTCTACGTGATATATCAGACTGTCCGTATCGGTGTACATAATTCTACACTTGTCGCGATACAGGGGAGACATGTACTCGTGATGAAATTCGTACAAACAGACTTTCGATATGTCGAGAATGCACATGCCGACGTAAATGGGTTTGTCAAATTTAACCTCGAGTTTTCGCAGTTCAACGGCTATCAGATTTTCCGAAAAAACGCTCCTGCTGTGAAAATTTGGTTTCGAGATCAGTGCCTCCGCGCCGTATCTACCTTTCCACTTTGATAATAATTTTACATCAACGTGATTTCGAACGTTCTCCATCGTTTTCCCGAAAACCGCGTTGTTCATCAATTTATACAGATTTTTCTCAAAATCGTTTTTGGCCTGTGTTCTAAATTTTGTATTAAGTTCGATGTTATTGCGGAGCCATGGAGATTGAGCGAATTGTAATACGCGATGAATTTTTGTGATGCGAAGACCGTGGCGCGTGCATTGCTGTAGGTTGCCGTAGTGTATGACATAACGCTTATTATCGTACAGCGTGGCGAGAAGTTTGTCCTGCCGTTTGCCGGGTGGTTTATCGCGCGTCGGACAGAACGGTAAGTCGGCGTGCGCGTCGTGTTTATTCTGCGGATACTCTAGATCGACTTCGAGAATGTAACCCGTGGGCGAATCCAAAGCGATCGCGCTAAACTCGAAATTCGAGACGTCTTCGACCCATCGAAAATCTGCATATGGCAATGGTTGGCACATTGCCCAGCCGTACAAGTTGTTTACGTCGAAATACATCAGGTACGACGATGGTTTCGATGTATCATAAGATTGCATGTACCTGTTATTGGCCACCGCGTATCTGTTTGAACATTGACTCAAACCGCCGCGAATACCGCGTTCGATGAACATGACCATGTCAATGTCCGTGAGCAGTTCAAAATTGATACCCGTATGCTTCAACATAGCGTCCCACGTAAACCCCGGTAAAGTGTAATAATACGCCGGATCGAGTCCATAACTCGCGACGCAGCTATCGCGAAAATTTTCAAAGATATCGGCCAACAGCAAGACATCGATCTTTAGATATAGATCGCTGTAGTCACCGAGCGTTCGAATGGAGAACCGCTGCCAGACGTTGACGGCGTGCGCGTAATCGCTCTCGGATACGGTGTTGCCTGTCAATGAACTGTAAAACGAGTCGCGCGATGGTAAACACGTATCCTCCAATTTTTCGACGCAGTCAATGTACTCGTACGGAAAGACACCTTTTCGCGTCAATAATTCGAAATCTTGGTCGGATAACGCGGAAAATTTTGAACGTATAATTTTTAACTTATCCTTATCGAGGAAGGATGCTAATTTTTCGAGACTCGTGCTAAGAAATTTGTACGAGTCGATGAATCTTAATTTGATGCAATTTTTGTTGTCTTTATCTTCAGTGCTTTTAACGTTCTTCGTAAACGAAATGTATTTTTCCTTCGTGATTGGGAGTAACTCTACATGTCCTTCGTACGCGGTGGCAATTTCTTTTATAATAAAATGAGAATCATAACCCGATAAATTATGAAATACTATGGGAATGAAGTGAGAATTTTTATAATTTAAGTTACAATTAGAATGCGCGGGACCTCGATAATTGCCGGTCAAGTGACAGTGATCGCGTACTCGCACGTCGTCTGGCTCGAACGGTTTTTCGCACACGTGACAGTGCGTTGCGCTGTTAAACTTTTTCCACTCGTCTCGCGTGAAATCCACCATGGGTATATTATCGGACAAGATGTTCTTTACGTCGTGTGCTAAACGTCTTAGTTCCTCGGCGAACCACGCGACGCAATCCTTATCGCGACGAAATCGATACGCGGATAACGAGTCGTCGTACGAGCACCGCACGTAATATCCTATACTAAATACCCGATGATGTTGAGACTTGAACGTGGACATTGTCGGATCCGCATCCGTCTTTTCGAGGGTACATTCCAGGTCGGCGTACACGACATATGGAAGTCGTTCCTTCCTGCTGTGATTCTTGAAACTCAGCCACTTGTCGTCCTCGCTCGGTAGTCGGATGGCACAGTTGTTTATCTCTCGGCAGTCTACACCGTGGGCTTCCAATTTCTCGCTCGAATGAAAATAATGTAAACATCTGCAAAAAGAAAAACACAATTTTGTAAATTTTTATATAACAATACAATATTTTATAATTTTATTAAAAGGAGTATAGGTACTCACCGATCGCAAAAGTATTTCCGACCACGATGCATGCTCAATTGTGAGCTCACAAGGCGGGATAGATTTTTTATCCACGCGAAATGTCCGACTTCGTCTCGCGGATCCTGCACGTACAGCAGATTTACATGCTTTTCTCTCCTCAGGTCGGTGAGCCGTATCGGGAGAACGGTCGGCGTTTCCTCTCCCTCGATGGTATACACATTGATGGATATATTGTTGTGTTTTTCAAAATTTTTAATCTGTTTCAAAGTCATTGGAAACTTAATGTCTTGTAAATTTAATATATTTTTGTAATCAGGGTACGAGGATTCCCGATATGTATGATCCTTGACAGGATACAACGCGGCGACCACTGACCACGCGAAGCACGCATTGTCCATAGATTGCACGTTGATCACAGCTTTTTTCAATTTAATTTTTTCCGGTAAATTGATGTAACATCCCGCGCGCAAAGGATTGTACTTGTTCACGTTCACTGTCAAATTGAGTATACGCGACAACGCCCATCCGCTATCGCGTTCTTGGAAATCCTCGAGTTTCGCTAATGTGGGCTCGATAATGTGTAGCTTGTACCACTCGCGCAGATCGGATTGTTCGGACGAACGAAAGAGTTCAAAGTTACTCGTGCTGAAACTTTTATTGCCACGTTTGTCACCCGTCACAAACTCGCCGTTGAACACGGTGTTTATCTTTACACTTGCGTGTGTTTGCATGACGTTTTGCACACGATCGAGCACGATGACTTCGGCATCTTCGAGAAATTTTCGCGGTTCGATGTAATTGATATTTATCACTGCACCGGTCAATACACGCCATTCGAACGCGGCATCAATCTCTCGCCACACGAGTCTTTCCGCGTTTTTGTTACCGCTACTACTACTACTACTGCCCGCCGCGTGCTCACCACCACCACCACCGATATGTACGAACCGTCTCTGTAATAGAGTCTTCACACCCTCGAGTCGCGCGATTCGGGCAACCAACGATTGCCTCTGCCCGATCGTTGGATTGTCGGAAAGTCGCTGACGTTTTTTGGCACTACAACGTGTCTCGAGCTGCTCGACAAATTCTGCGCATTGCAGCGCCCATGTGTAATATTCACCCAAGGTAGCTACTTGGTCGGACAGCTCCAATAGATCGCGTTCGGTTTGCTCGAATTGATCCATGTTTTATCTACTCAGATTTAGGTTGTTCATCAGATTCAGGTTGTTCATCACCACGAAGTCGACAACTGTAGTCGCCCAATAGCGATACTTCATTAGATATCATTGGTTTATATGGTAATAGCGTTGCAGACACATATTGTTCATCACCATCATACCAACCACTACTTTGACGCATTTCCCATTGCCACTTCCCAATAGTGACACTCCTTATACTCGGACCTAAAGTCAGGTTTATTGTAAAAGGAAAGGGTTTTGTCACAGATAAAGCTGTACGAGCTTTATCCTCGTTCCGCGCCTGTATGTACATTCTCCATTTTGAGCTACCGTAATAGTTATTATTATATCCAAAATCCTTGATAACAACTCCTTGTCTATGAACAATGTGTTTATCGGTTCCTCGTATCCCGAGTTCGCGATCGCGAACAAACTGCGCTAGTGAGTTTCGTTGCACATCCGTCGATTTTCCTCCTCGATCTTCTTCTTCACGCAAAGCTTTGGCGATATCATCTAATAAAGCTTCATTATAAAAAAAATGATTGAAGTATATAAAGTCACTACTTTCTTCGATTTCATCGATGTCAATTTTATAGTCCGGTGTCCATGAGCGGTTAAATACCATTTCTTCTTGCTCACTGTTATAAAAAATGTTCACGTCGCAACCGATGTATCGCTCTAAAATTGTATACTAATGCGGCTCGATGCGCTTCATCCCTCATTATATACCCTTTGCCCTCTCTCTCGCTCCAACTGTTTTTTGACAGATCTTTTCTTCCTTTGTTTTACGTACTGCGTCGTAAAAAATAGCACGAAATTGAGGCGCTCGTCTTTGTAACCCGCGACGGTTAAGTCATAAAATTTTTGGTCGAGTACGTACGTCGCGCGACCATCGATGCTCGCATCCGCAGTGTGAGATGATATTCGTTTATAAATT
>NW_020212133.1:0-8113 GCF_003070985.1 Temnothorax curvispinosus | reverse complement strand
CCACGAGTACCGCGGTCGCGCGATCTCACCCGGGCAGAGCCGCGAATGCCCGGGGCTTGGCTGCCCCCGAAGGGGTTACTCCCGGAGGTCGCCCGGTTTCCGGGAGGCACCGTTAGTGACGCAGCACCCCCTGCGCCACGCAGCCATCAGCACGGTTGCTCACACCTTGGCTTGGGGGGTTCCTTTTGGTCGGGCGCGCCCGGCTACACCCTTGAGCGGGTGATCCCCGTGCGCGCCCTTAAGCCCCCCCACCCGCCCCAGGGCGGCCACCCGCAGCCCCCGAGAACGCCAAGCGGTCCCGTCGTCCCCCGCGTCCCGCAAACCACGAACACCCGCCCCGAGGCTTCGGCAAGGTAGGAACCCATCGGGGGAGTATATACATATATATATATATATATATATATATACAGAGTGAATCTTAATGGATGCACCAACTTTTTACCATAGGAGATGAGTTACCGACCGCAACTGTAATCAACCGAACGATCCATAGGTGACACCAGCTTGAATCGACCGCTTCGATCGACGAGTCCGAGATGATGTACAGGCAAGTTAAAAACTGTGAATCAAATAACGTATATCGTATGTACATATTTTTCTAATATATCCAACTGTCTTACGCATTTTTCTTTTTACATATAATTTTATTTAATAACACGGTTTCTTATTATTCTCCATCTATGCGCAACGTATTTACCGCATGTACTGTACGTTTACGCGAGCGTTATTTTGGTAGTAACTTACGATAATTCACTCGTTTACGCAGAGTAAATTATCGTAAGTTACTACAAAATTTCCTTTACGCGAAGAAATTATCGAAAGTTACTATAGAAGTAACGCTCGCGTAAACATAGTAATAGAAAGAAATATCTTTTGTATCTGTTTCTACGTTTACGCGAGCGATTACTTCTGTAGTAACTTACGATAATTCATTTGTTTACGCAAAGTAAATTATCATAAGTTACCACAAAATTCTGTTTACGCGTAAGAATTATCGTAAGTTACTACAGAAGTAACGCTCGCGTAAACGTAGTAAGAGTATCTTTTTTATACGATTTTTTTTTTAAATATTTATATTTTAATACAGTTTTATTTGGTGGCGATTTCTTTTCACGCTTACGCGGAACATTTTAGCGCGTAAAAAAAAAGAGTTGGATATAAGCGGAAAAAAAAAATAAAAATATTCTATTATTCTTATACAAATTTGAGCAATTCTACTTTTCTATAAGAAATATTCTACTGTATACTTTATGGATATAAAAGTAATAATGTGAAAAAATAGAAATAATAACAGTAGACTTCCGCACCACCCTTGAGGTACCACCAATGGAGCGTTAGGTTTTTTTAAAGTGGACCTTCGCCTGGAGCCATATTGTACCACATCTTTAGACCTTTTCAGTAAAAAAGTTCAAATAGATACATTGATGTCATATTGCGTAAGAGCGCACGCAGATGAAAAATTACATCAACATGTGACCGTGCGCAACACATCACCAATTTATCATATTTTTACTTTAGTATGTGCTCGAAATGGCCCCCCTCCATCCTCTCACAAAATGTAGCCCTTGTCAAAATTGCACGACGCACCCGGCGCAAGACCTGTGGAGTTATTGCACGGCAAGCTCGTACAATTTGATCCCTCAAATCTTGAGCATTAGCAGGTCGCGTTGCGTAAACTTGCTGCTTAAGATGACCCCACAGAAAAAAATCTAGCGGTGTGAGGTCTGGTGAACGCGGTGGCCATTCGTGGGGACCATAAAGTCCGATCCAACGGTTACCGAATTTCTCATTTAATAACGCCCTTGTTGCCCTGGCAGTGTGTGCTGGATGGCCATCCTGTTGGAACCACATGTTAGCACGTAATTCTAACGGCACCTCATCCAACAAGTCAACAAGTTCATTGTTGAGAAATCTTCGGTATCGGTCACCATCGATCCTATCATCAATAAAATGTGGCCCAATGATGTGGTTCCGAGAATACCCGCCCAAACGTTCACCGACCACCTGACTTGTGTATGCGCTTGCTGCATCCAGTGAGGATTCTCAGTGGCCCAATAATGCGAGTTATGGCGGTTGACTTTGCCATCATTATGGAAAATACATTCGTCCGAAAACAAAATGTATTTCGAAAAATAATAATTTTCCTCACTCACATTAAGGAGCCATTGACAATACCTCAATCTGCGAGGTTTATCATTTGCAAGCAACTCTCGAGTCAGGGTTACCTTGTAGGGATGAAAGTGAGCCGATTTCAAAGCCCTACATACTGTTGCCTGCACTGTTAAAAATGGCATTAAATTTAATGTACATAAGTACACAAAATTTAATATATTTGTAACTGAAACATATGTTTGTGTACATATTCATGAAATTTAGTGCACTTTTTCATAAAATTTAATGTAAGTACGCATAAAATTTTATGTTTATGTACATGACATTTCAACACAAAAACTGAAAATATATTAATGTACATATGTATGGAATTTAATGTACACATGTACGAAATTTATAATACCCTGTATATAATTTAATAAACTTTACATGAAGTTTAATATACATACGCATGAACTATAATGTATACGCACATTAAATTTAATGCAGAAACTGAAAAATATATTAATCTATATATGCACAAAATTAATGTAATTTTGAAGTAAACGGTGGTCCCTTAATCGGGGGATATGCGCATAATGATGCGCACGAAAATCCCACATCTCTCTCTTTCGATTGTAGCGCAAGAATGAGAAAGAAATTTCTGTTGTAAGTCGAAGAGAGAGTCGAGCGAGAAGTATCGTATCGATATATCGAAGTCGCAGCGAGCTGAGCGAGCGACGAGCGGAAGGTAGAGAGTAGAGAAGATGGCGGAATAGAGAAGGTCGTGTGTGTAACGGCGTGCAATAAAGTTTTGTTCTGGCATTTATTTCCGTCTAGTGTGCGTCACGTGGCTGCTACACGTACACGCGAACGTATACATATGTGTGTAGGTAGCGCTGGTAGCGCCTAGTGATACGTGCGCGCTTCGCATATATGCAGTGTATGTGTATAACAGTCATGCGTCGTACACTGAGCGATACCTGCTAGTGCATGTCTTACACGTCGTAGCGGGAATAGTGATATCTTTCAGAAGTGGGTGCTTTTGCCTCGATAAAGTGACACTCAAGAGACAAACAAATTTCGACGGCGCGGTGGTTGGTGGTTTGAGGCTACCTTTTACGACTGATTGCTGCCAATCGAAGGTTATAACGGTAAGTTTTTGTATACTTTTTTGTTACAAGTATAGAAAATACGATTTTCCGTGTGATTTCGATTAATTTTAGTTGATTACACGGAAAGAACGGTTTTGCTAAAGTATCTAAAGAGAAGGGTGTGACGAAAAAACTCGTTTTTAGTTTGTTCGGGGAAAGTAAAACATCATTTCTTATAGTTTTTGAGGCAAGAAATCTGGTGCTAGTTAAAATTGCGTCGCATGATGGGAACACATAGAAAATTTAAATCGAGAAAACGAGTAGCATTTTGCAGTCATTCGCGGGATAGGACTCTGCTACATGTATCGATAATACATAGTATTAAACAACATATTTTAACATTAAAA
Source organism: Temnothorax curvispinosus (assembly GCF_003070985.1). Taxonomy (NCBI): domain Eukaryota; kingdom Metazoa; phylum Arthropoda; class Insecta; order Hymenoptera; family Formicidae; genus Temnothorax; species Temnothorax curvispinosus. Next base: position 4,521 of record NW_020212133.1, on the reverse strand, counting down.
GATACAGAATAATCTATAAAGATGCAATAATATTTAACAGCAAAAATATCAGACGTAACGGCGTTTGCATGAGCATGTTCGAGTCGACTTCCCCCACCCAGTGGCTAACGCTCGAGATCTTTCCACAGAATGTTTACATATTTCTTGTGCATCAAAACACAGCTATTCCTGAATTCAGTTATAACATATTTAATAACAAATGAAATAAAAGCGGACCTTTTCGTCACACGCTTCTTTAGTTGAATACAAATCTAAAAATAATTTTGTTAACCTAGATTAAATCTTGAGAATTTTAAATATATTTATTATTATTGAAAGAGATGTAGGATTTTTGTATGCATCGTTACGCGCATGTTCTCTTAATTGACTAACATACCACGTTTACTTCTACTGTTCAAGAACTTATAATTACATTAATTTCGTTGAATTTAATGCACATGTACGTTATCATTCATGCTAGCATTATTTGTTCAATTTGTCATGTTACTATTTAAAAACAAGTAGGTCATATAGGATATTAGGCCAAATTTGATACATTTACTTTACTTTTATCCACATTTTACTCAAAGTATTCTAAAATTATATAATGACGATATTACATGTTGCAGGCTAAAATGTTTTACTGTAACTTTTGCAATTTTGGAACTCCATATTTGAAAAGACACTTAGAGCACCATAATTATCATAGAAACATTACTCGTGTTTATTATTGTGGCTATGACAGATGTAAGAAATTTTTCCAAATTAGTGCATATTTAAGACACACTTACATCGTACACATGGATTACTATAAAAAAAACAAGAAACATTTCTGGACACAACTTGTTCTGCAGATGAAAGAGGAAAGTTTGTATGTACAATCAACATTTGCAAGAAAGAATTTGATAATTTTCATCTTCTTACAAAACATTTGAAAATGCACATTAATAAAAAACAACAAATTCGATGTCCATTTCAAAATTGCAAAAGAGAATATTTTATTTTATCTTCTTTTACCAGTCATATATCAAAAATTCATAAAAATCGATATGATGAAGCAAAAATAGTTACTGTTAAAAATCTTAAGAATTGTAATGTTAATGACGAGATTATTGAATCTGAAGAGTCATTAAACAATACACTGCTCGAAATTGATGACCAACCTAATATGATGGTGCAACATGAATCTTGTGATGTCCAATGTGACGCTGATGAATCAGATTTATTCCTTAAAAATGTTGGTCAATTTTACTTAAAGTTGGAGAGTAAGTTACTACTTCCAGCATCAACAATTCAGTATATAGTTACTGAAATAAATAACATTCATGACAAAGGACAGAAAATTGTTCAACAAAAATTAAAAGAATCTTTTTTGGCTGAAAATATTTTATCTAATGAAATAAATGAAATTATCAAAAAAGTTTTTAAGTGTGATCCTTGGATTAAAAGTAATAGCATTTTTCAAACAGATTTTAAGAGAAAAAAATTTTATAAAAAAGAGTTTGATTACGTCGATCCAATCTTTATTAAAATTGATAAAGTAACAAAAAAGTATTTTGCTTACGTGCCTGTGCAAGAAACGTTAAAACATTTTTTCAAGGATAAATCATTGCAAGATATAATTAATCTTAGATCGCAATCCCAACACGACAAACTTTTAAAAGATTTCACAGATGGAAAAATGTTTAGAAGCAACTTGTTTTTCAAAGATAATCCAGAAGCTTTACAAATAATTCTTTATCAAGATGCATTTGAAGTCGTCAACTCAATAGGTTCAGCAAAGAAAAAACATAAATTATTGGCCGTTTATATGAGTTTGGGTAATGTACCAGACAACTTTCGCAGTCACATTAACTGCATTAAACTTGTTGCTCTATGTAAAGAAGCAGATTTTAACCATAAAAGTGTTTATGGAAAAATAGTAGAAGATTTAAAAGTTATTGAAGAAACAGGAATTGAAATTGATGGTAAATTTATTAAGAGTTGTCTTGTTTTTATTATTGGTGACAATTTAGGCAGTCATGGATTGGGAGGTTTTGTTGAAAATTTCAGTACAGCATAATATTTGTGCAGATTTTGTCACATAACAAGAGAAGAATTTTATTCTGATGGTGGTTCATGTAAAATGTACAAATCAAGGAGCATTGAATCGTACAACAATGCTTTAGACAAGATTGGAAATAAAAATGATTTTGAAGGTATCAAATTCAATTCAGTTTTCAACCAATTAAAAAATTATCATGTTTGTTCACCAGGATTACCTCCGTGTTTGGGACATGATTTGTTTGAAGGAATTGTAGCCTTCGATTTGCAATTATATATTGCTTATTTTATTGATAATAAATGGTTTACTTTAAAACAATTAAACAAGAGAATTGAGAACTTTAAGTATTCGACAGAAGATCGACAAGATAAACCCTGTATAATAACTGTTACGAGTAAGAGAATAAGTGGAGGTGCTTGCCAAATTTGGAACTTTCTTTGACTTTTGCCTCTTTTAATTGAAGACAAGATTGAAGCAATTGATGATAAAGTGTAGATTTGTACACTTCTACTCAATGAGATCGTTGAAATCATTTGTTCCCCAACAATTCATAAATCTTGTTTACCTTATCTACAATTAATTATTTCTCAGTACATTTCAACGAGAGAAATGTTATTTCCTGAAGTCAAATTGCGGCCAAAGCATCATTACTTGATTCATTATCCTGAACTCATTTTGCAATTTGGCCCTGTAATAAAAGTGTGGACTATGCGTTTTGAGAGCAAACATCGTTTTTTTAAAAGTGCCATTCGATACACTCTTAATTTTATAAATGTACCAAAATCTTTTAGCATAAAACATGAACTTTTACAAAGTCTAGTACGATTAAGAGCAGACATTAGATTCCAAACAGAATTTTATGAAGTTAGTAACTTTCACATTGACTTATACAACAAGGATATATGGAAAGCTATACAAAATGCTAGGTTACCTAAACTGCTCCAGCAATGTAACAAAGTTGTTGTGAAAGGTACCGAATATAAACAAGGATATGCTTTAGTTTTACACCAAGATGGTTACCGATATAATATCGTAATAGGAAAAATATGCCTGTTTCTCTTCGATGAAGAGAATATTTATGTTTTATTCGAGGTGATAGAAAATAACTATATACCACACCTTAATGCTTACGAACTTGGTCAAATTAAATCATATAAATGTCGTAACCTGCAAGAGATGTTATATTTCAAACCATTGCATGTTTATACTATAGGAAGTATGTGGTGCATTAAACCATCACATGGTTTTGTTTCTCATTGTATTTGATACCACTATCTACATCATCCATATCATATTAAGTACATACGTATATTGACTAACGATTACCAATATTACCATAAAGGTATAACTGTAGATATGTAGTTAATATTTTTTGTATATTGTATATTATTTAATAAAAAATTATGGATTAGCACGTTTACAAAGTTATCAGAATTTGTGATTATTCATATTTTATTACATTTTTGCTGTATTATATCAAAATGTTGATTGTCTAGTTTAATTTAATTGTATTGTTTTGTTTAATATTTTTTAAATCAATTTATACATTTTCTTTTATTAACGTAAGTAATGCACAAGTTTTTGCATGTTGCCGTATGACTTAAAGAGATGCTGAAGTCATGAACCGACTGAACGATTTACATACAATTTACAATATATAAGGTTTACAAAATATCAGTACATTATTACTACTACATCAATATCGCACTCATACATACGGATAAATTTTTATAAAACCTTTTCATATTAAATTAGGTGTTTAAGTCTAATTTCAAAAACTCAACGTTGTTTCTTCTTGTAATCTACATGTTTAGAGACTCCAATTTCATAAGTATAAACTCTAGAACTTTTATATCAAGCAAATATTGTCATGATTGATAGCTCTGAACACCATATTCGTCTGACAAATGACAAAAAAGATCTGAATTAAAAAACTTTCGCTCTCTACATAAAGTATACTCCATACTGCATGTAAACATGTATATACTTTAATTCTGGAATAAGATTTTCAATGTAAAAGTAATACATACAAAAAGTTGTTACAAAATTATTGCGTTTTATCGGTAAAACAGGACAGACTTCAGAATTCCCTGAGTGTTACGACAATCTTTGTGCTCAGACACTTCATATTTTTCAGATCGCAAAATGCCATTATTCAAAGTAAAATCACCTGGTTATAAAAGAATTATGATAAAAGCAAACAGTATATCAGAAATAATTGAAATTGCTATAAAAAAATTAAAACTTCCTGAAGACAACACTTACAAGGTAATTATCATAAAAGTTTTTGCAAAAAATGCGTTACGTTTATCAACCTACTCATTAATAAAATATAATGTGATTGAATATTTTTGTAGTTACTTGTACAAAATGATGGAACAGAAATAGATGATAATGATGTCTTGCTGGAATATACAGAACAATGTAAGGATGCCATTGTTTTAACGATTTTGGATATAAATATGCCTTTGGATTATGATAAAAAAGACGAAAATAAC
>NW_020212132.1:0-5723 GCF_003070985.1 Temnothorax curvispinosus | reverse complement strand
ATATAGGTGAAATATTTGAGGTGGATTCAGGATCTGGTAATAAAGAAGCGTCTACACAAATATGTGTATTTAGAAATGTATTTATTTTTAAAATTTATTTAAAAGAGCGAACGGAATTAGTTTATAATAAGTGCCATATGCTTATCAGATTATGTTAAAGCGGATGTGGCTGTCTTTTATCATGGTAGTACCATAATATTACATTAGTCTTGCAATGATGTGTATTGCAGTGAATTTAACAATAACGTGTGCATTGTTTCGATTCTGCGTTGAATCCAATAATCACTTTCTCATTATAAACGCCAGAAACTGATACTGTAAACAGAACGCTATTGTACCCTGCAATATTTCGCGCAATAATTACATAATATATCCTATGAGTTATATATTATTATAGAATATCATAATATTATGCTTTAATTTGTCAAAATTGGCGACCATTTTACATCGGTGTACGATAGTGCAAGAGTGCATACAGTGCAAGAAAGCGTTACGAAAATCCAATTTTTCCATGGATTTTATATACTTCGAGGATGTGTCACTAAATGCATCAACGTAGCAGTTGATTTCCTCGCGCGTTCCGACCCCTACATTGACGCGTCTGTCAATAAAACGAAATGATTTCTTGCTCAAGGAATATATCGTGGTCGAATTCGACGACACGTACGAAGCAGCGCCGTTGTGCCCGCAAATTCGCGAAGAATTTCTTAAGCTACCAGGATTTTTACTTCCTTGTGCGCGGCGTGGCGTGCGAGCGAGAGTCCAAGCCGCAGGAATACAATCACCATGACGTCCATTTTCGTGAATTAGATTTCCGTCTACGTCAACGGGGCCTTCTTTTTGTTTTGCCGCGCATGAAAGAACACCTCGGTTGAAAAGTAGAAGAGGAAATGGCGCGCGCGCTTCCGCGTATCCCCCCTCCCCTTCCCCCTAAATGCGACGGCAAGACCTGGAGAGCAATTCTCTTGACAATTTGGCCTGGCGGTTCGCCAGCCGAGACCAGTCGATTCAACTAATCTAAGTTGCTTAGCACGACTTCGTTCGATTCGCCTCACCACACCGCCGCCGCCGCCGACGCCGCCAACACCACCCTCGTGGCCTCTCTCGAAGACTTCTCGACTTAGCTCCCCGTGTCGAAACCACCCCTGCCCCATCGTCGGCTCTCCTCTCGCTGGCTGTCGAGGGAGCGCGTACGAGAAATACGGATTTTCGCGCGTTTCCGCTTAACTACATACGTGTTCGGCGTTTATCACGTACCCGAAATTGAGGAATATATATATCTGTTTTAACTATCGAAGAGAGAGAGAGAAGGCGAGATATATGTCAATTACAACGCGATAACAATCGGAACACAATAGTCCAGTCATTCTGTCATTCTGAATTTCCGGAACAAAAAAAATATATTTATTAATTGTTCCCGACTCACTGTGCACCACCGTTTTGTATTCTTCCGACGTAGGTTTCTCTAGGAAGCTTTCCAGTCGCTTCAGACCAACAACGCGTCTTACAAATAGAATAAGTTTGCAACCGAACCTTCGGGAGAGTCCTATATACCTTGCGAGACGCCACCGTAACTCGCCCGAGAACGCCGTTTCTTACGACATAATTGGTTAGCGCGCGGAATTGGTTTCGTACCTCGTTCGTCAGAATCCAGGGAACTTTATATAGCGCCCTCGCGACGCCGTGCATGACCCGATTTCTGATGTACGCCTGTTAATTCCCTGTCCGAATCAGCGCGGAGGAACGCAAAGGGATGTTTGAGAAGAAGCTTTAGTAGCGATTACACGTGTAAGTATAATCCAGTCGCTCTTGGCACGTTGTAAGTTAGCTTGTTTCCCGTTAAGTATCGATTAGAGAAAAGGCATTTATATCAACCGCGTCTATACTCCGACGATTCAGTATATATATTAAAAAAATAAGATTACGTTATTATTATTATTATTATTCGTCAATTTGTCTTTAAAGCCCCCGAAATTGGATCCTCCTACCACGGTTAGAGAGGGGTTGCGAGAGAGTTAGCGTCGTATCGGACTCTCGCAATTTGCACAGTCGATCCAGGAATTTCTGGCCGCTCTCCGCGGCGCCGCGCCGCCGTCCCTTTATACGCGTATTGGTGGATAGAGCGGATAGAGCGAGCGGTGGTATGCTTCCAACTATAACTTGATATCTCTTCGTCCCGCAGCGCCGTTATCGCCAGGGATGTACACGTACCATCGAGGGAGGTAAGACTACCTTCCCTCGCGCTAACTGCTTGACAAACTAAGTTAACGTTTCTTACGATGTAATTGGCTCCACGCGGCAGCGGAGAATCGCATACCTCGCGTCGCCGGCGAGTACGAGGGACGAGAGAGCTAGAGAGATAGGGGATGCTGCGGGAATCACGAGACGCGACGGAATCGTTCTCGTGATGTGCCCGGGCGTCGATGCTGGGAAGAATTCTCCCGGTGGTACAAAACGACGTGGTAAAAGAGGAAGGGAAGCGCGTGCGGTAAATTGTACGTTCATTTGCGCCGGGATCCGGGCGGTGTACACGCGAGAAGACGACGAGGAGGGATAATTACGGAGGACGAGAATGCGCGCGCGTGTTAACGATTGGAAGGCGAGAAATCACGATCGAGACGATTGCGACTCGCGACAATTTTTAAATTGCTTCGACCTCGGGAGAACTTGCGTCACGAAACACACCTCTCGCTTTAATCTTCCGCGATACCGTTACGATCGTTGTAACGTCTTACAATACGCAGCGTGTCATTATCTCCACGTAATCTGGATCCGAAAAATGTCTCGTCGAAATTAAGCAATTACAATTATTTTTATAGACATGTTTTATATTTACTTAATACATGATTTAAATGGTTTTATCTCGATTCTCGTTTTCTCGCGCTTATCTTTCATAAGAGCAAGGCGCTATTTTTATGGAGCACGGTGAAAAATATCACCGAGCGGAAGCAGGGGGTCGCATATACGCTGGAAATATAAGTTCACACAACTCACTCTGCGCGAGGCTTCGCGATCGTATCTTCTTTCAGTTCATGGAAGTACGGCGGTCCAGCCTCATCGTCGTCGAATCGTCCATCAAAGTTCCGACCAAGTTTGCGTCCCGCGTCACAATATTGTCGCCCTTTCCCTCCATTTCCCGCTCCTTTCCTTTCTCGGTTCTTCCCTTTCCCGACAAGGGAGAGAATCTGGGATTTACTACGCCCTACGGGGTAAACCAGTGCGATTCTATTCTCTCCGTCTTCCCTCTTTCTCTCGCTTCTTCATCCTTCCATCTTCGTCGAACTGCCTCTTTTTTTTGTCTTACCTCAACTTCTCCCGTTTTTATCCCTTCCCCTCGCATCCTGAACCTTTTTTCTCTTCATCTATACGCTTCGGCGATAATAACCGGCGAACCAACGGCGCAAATCTTCAATCTCGTCTGGCAAATGGCCGATCTCGAGGCGCGCGGTACTTTCGCCAGACGGGACAAAAGAAGAAGAGGTCCTTCCATATATGTCCGTATAGCTGTGAGCCGCGGAAATTTTCCGCTGGATAAGCCCACATTGTTTGTCCGCATGGAGCTTCTCCTGCGCGTTATTTTCTTCCTTTTTATTTATCTTTTTTTTTTTTTAGCGCACATTGCCGTTCCTCCGTTTTCCTCCGAATGCGTTCGACATCGTTTACTCATCGCCCCGCGTTCCGGTAAGAATCTGCGCGGAGAAGAGAGATTTATAAGCGATGACACGTGAAAGTGGTCCATTTGCATCTCGCAAGCCGCTGAGCGTGGCAGCGCGTATCGATTGCGCGTGAAATATTTTCCTCGATTTTTAAGATGCGCCCGCCCGCTATTTCATACCCGCGATCCTTATAGAAAGTTCGCAGTGGACAAATTGAGGCTCTTCTTGAGCGAATAATACGCGGTGTCATATCGGGCAGCTTTCGGGAGAAAAGAAATTTCAAGATTTTTCAAAGAGATTTCACGACTTCGAATATAAGGTAGATCTTTATTCTACACTCTTCCCGTGTGTACACGGCGCACGATATAAAAGATACACTGTAATATTTCGAGTAATATATGTCGATTTATCGCGCGGAAAAGTTAACACAGGAAGAAATATCTACGGTAAAGTATTTTGCATTACTCGGCGAAGTATTCGCTGCACAACGAGGGTTTATTTAGACGCTCTCTTCGCTCTTCACGAATTCTTCTTAGTTCTCCGTTTCCAATTTCTCGCATCGTCCTCGACAATATCATCGCAATCGCGTCGCCAATATCTGCAATCTCTTAGGTTCGAGGAATACAATTTGTGCGATCAATAAGGGAAACCGTCAAAGCGGAAGCTTTCCTGCGCGAGCGAAGCTGGCTTTAAAACGACAAGGATGTTCCGTGGGAAGAAACAATGTTGTTGGATGGTCTTATCTCTCGCTTTCCGTCTTTCTCGCTTCCCTTTTCTTCCTTCTCCCAACCTGTTATTCTTTGTCTTCTAAACATACGACACTGCAGGTAAACGTTGAACCAACATTGTAAATCTCCGGTGTGTTGTTTGGAAGCCGACTAGATCCTAGAATCCACCTGTATTGTCACGTAAAACGAGAGGAAAAAGATGTTGAGCGTTTAAAATGTCGCGGGTGTATCGGAACTGTTAGAATATCTGGCGAAATAGATGAAGCTTCGGCGATTTTCTGATGTGCGCTTTTTATCAGGTATTCGATAGATTCAAATATTTTACACAACACTTTTTTAACATCTTTCCATCCATCTTTCACGACGGATGAATTGACCATAAATATTTACGTCATTTACGAGATAAAGTCAGATATTTTTTAATTCGAGGAAAAATTAAATCTTTGATTTAAATAAGATATATATCATTCATGAACACGAAATTATTATTCGATGTATGCAATCAGTAAATAAAAGCAAGAATTTTTACATATATTTCTATTTATGTTGCATCATGCTGTATCGAGTATTTTGTTTTTTTTTTTTTTTGCTTCTTCCGTCACTTTTTATCAAATATACAATATAGCATGAATTTTTCACAAGACGAGATCTCTCTAATCTTGGTCGTTTTCTTCCATCTTGTTTGTTGTACCGCGATGAAAGAGCGTCTCAATTTTCATGTTCATTTTTGACGCATAATGTCGGGGGAAAAGCTGGAAATGCAATGGTAATGACTTGTCGCGAGTTGCGGTTTAAATTCGTTGTGCTTCGAAAGCCATACATTTTTTTTCCGCGCAAATATTACGACAGCGAGAGAGAGAGAGATCAGCTCTCTGAAATGAAATTAACTTTCCATTTCCAAGTTCCACCTTCAGTTTCCCCGCTTGTAGTTCTGGCAGATGTTATCTTAAATTTTAATTGAACTTTATTATCGTATTAATTATTCGCTGCATTAGTTAGTAAGAAAATAATTTATGTCGCGCGCTTCGGATGTCAGAATTAGTTACTCGGAAAACGATTCTTATTTGACTTGGGATATTATTCAGACCTATCTCTCTTTCTCTCTCATTTTCTCGTGATATACGTTGAGTGACATATTCAATTTTTTTTATACACAAAGATGATACGATACAAAGTAAATATTATTTTTTTTCCGTAATTAGCGGCGATCTACATATAATATTTGCTTTAATTGCCGGAAGATTACTCGCGCTTTTGACGATATCGGGGTATTGGATATTTACCCGCTATGATATCTCAAAGCAAAAGCAAAATATGGAGCGTATATTTTGATATCGTC
>NW_020212131.1:0-2096 GCF_003070985.1 Temnothorax curvispinosus | reverse complement strand
TCGCGTTTGACGTACATAATTTTAACCCTAATGACTCGATACATTGGTGATGCTTCGGTTTCGGTAACGACTTAGTCAAGACGTCGGCTACCATTTCAGAAGTCGGTATCGACTTGAGCGTTAGTATGCCGTCTTCAACGGCCTGTCGGACGAAGTGGTGTCGAATATCGATGTGCTTGGTCCGACTATGGAAGACCGGGTTTTCAGTCAGAATCCTAGCGCGCTGGTTATCACAGAAAACGGTGATTTGGATCCCTGGATTTCCGAGTTCTTGTAATAGAGCTCGCAGGTGAGCAGCCTCCTTCCGCGAGTGCCATGTACTCGGCTTCGGTCGAGGAGAGTGCAACGATTCGCTGCTTCTGAGACTTCCAACTCACGGCAGCTCCACTCAATATAAACGCGTAACCGGTGTAGGATCTCCTATCGATTGCACAATTACCCCAGTCCGCGTCAGAGTACCCCGTTACTTTGATGCTCGATTTGCTGAAACATAAGCCATGATTAGAGGTGCCTTGGAGGTAACGTAACACACGTTTAGCAGCCCCCCAGTGCTCCAAAGTATGACAATGGTTAAATTGAGCAAGGTAGCTTGTTATATACGCTATGTCCGGGCGCGTCGCAACGGCCAGGTACATTAGGGCACCGATGAGCTCACGATAAGGCTTAATTGAGTCTTCATCCCCTTTGTTTGATCGAGTCGTTGCAGCTGCCCGAATTTTATTTTCTCCAGGAGTAGACACAGGGTTACAGGCTTCCATACGAAACCGCTAAGGATTTCCTTAATATATTTCCGCTGGGTTAGCGAGATTGTGTTTCCGTCCTGAGCGATCTCAATTCCTAGGCAATGCCGGGCCTGTCCGAGTTCTTTGATTTCAAACTCTCGAGCCAGGCCTTGACAAAATCCCTTAATCCAAGTTTAGTCCTGTGAACAGATCAAAATATCATCGACATAGATTAACACTATTATTTGAGTTCCATTACGCCTTGCATGATAGAGACACGGATCAGCGTTGATCGGAGTTAGTTCAAGTCGACGGATAATTTTATCTAGACGTTTGTACCATTGGCGACCAGCTTGCCGAAGGCCATATAAAGCCCTCTTTAGTAGGCAAACCTTATCTCCATTTTTCATATCAACCAACATTTTGTGTGCCTTAGCACCAATGATGCTATTCTTTCCCTCTCGGTGAACGATCTCCTGCAGGATGTCTTCCAACATCTTCGGTTTTTCCATGAAAACATCCTCATTTAGAAAACCATTCAAATATGCCGTGACGATATCGAGCTGGTGGACCTTCATTCCATATTGTACGGCCAGTGCCATCATCAATCGCAATGACTCTAATCTAGCAACCGGTGCAAAGGTTTGTAGAAAGTCAATGCCTGGTCGTTGTGAAAAACCACGTGCGACGAGACGTGCTTTTCGGTGACTAAAACTTCCATCGGGCTTCAATTTTTTTTTCGTGAGGACCATGCGGCAGTCAACTACAGTTCGACCTTTGGGGCGGTCGACCAACTTCCAGGTATCTCGACTGAGGATATTCTTGAATTCTACCATCATAGCATCCATCCACTCCTTTGAGTGAGGTCCTGTCATAGCATCCTGGAGCCTTATTTCCGCTACGTTTGCTGCCTCCATCACGAGATTTGCCTCGAGGAAGACATCGTCTTCTTCCGCGTCTCCGTCTTCGTCAGCCGGTGATGCGCCGGCGTTAACGGGAACTTCGCTCGTCGTTTCACGGGTCGAGTTTTCGTCCAGCTCCATGTCGGCGTCTTCAGTATTCTCCCTACTGGTCAAACGGTACTCCTTTCGTGGTCTGCCACGACTTCCGGTACGAACAATGCGTGGTCTCCCAGGCGCCCTACGCATCTCGACACTCCCAACCTCTGGTTCCTGAATTGTTTCGGCCGGCGCGATCTCGAACTCCCTAACAGTTGAGGGTCTCTCTCGCTCATCACCATCCGAATCACTGCTCATGAGGTTTTCAGCGTCAATCTCTTCGTCTTTGGAGGAAGCTAGGTCGAGTTCCGTCTGAAATTTTACGTCTTGAGCAATAATCACTCGATTATCCGATGGTATCCATACCCTATATCCT
>NW_020212130.1:0-11616 GCF_003070985.1 Temnothorax curvispinosus | reverse complement strand
TATGGCACATAGTGATGCTAGTGATCTACACGACCGTGTAAATCATGCAACTCTACTTACCGCAGAGGAAATACGAAATATTATAATTAAGGCGCTCGAGGCAGGCCCCAGAAAAAAACTACAAATTCGTAGTATATATAAATATTTCGAAAAATATTCGAAGTATATTAGAAAAAGTGTGCAAGTAGAAACCTGCACATTGCTTTCTTTAAGTTTTTAAGAGTGCAAGTAGCAACCACAGACATTTTAAAATAATTAGCTTTATATATGCGATCAAAATTATAAACTTTTGATTGCGTATAAAGCTGGGTCTAATCAACCAAATATTAAAAAATTATATATGAACAAGGGGTAGAAAAAACTGAAGAATATAATAAACGTAGAAATAGTCCGATATCTCAAAATTTGCGGAAATTAGAGCAACTATGGACATCAACGTTGTACACGCACACACACGGACATTTTGTAAAAATATGATTTTTCAACGTTTTAGAACATTCTAAATACATTGACAAAGAAAATTGGAAAACATTTTTTTTCATGAAAACAAAGCTTCCTCTATGAAGAAGCAAAATAATATGATAAGATTGTTCAAAGATTTAAGAGAAAAAAGAATAAAATAAATTTAGCTCTCATCTTTGCGCAACTTCCATTTACTTGTCTATCAATATATTTTATGACATTTTCTGCTCCATTTTTTTATTCATTATACATATTTTTCGATCGTTCTGTCACGTATTCGTAAATAGCTTTTACTGTACGTAAATTTTCCATGCCGAACATAGAATCGTGAACGAAAAATTAATGGATTCTTGCTCGATAACTCGTAGCACATCGGAAAACAAATTACCTTATTTCGAGTAGCTTCTCTATTTAAAGAGTGATCCAATCAATTATCGTATAAAGGATCTAACGCGATGTACGTTGAAATACTTCTACTGCATATCATTAAAGTGTTTATCATCATCATTCTTTTACATATTCGAGATTTTATGGATCAGATAATATTACTGATAAAACGAAACGTAATGATCAAATCAAAGGAGTTATGAGAAATTCGAACATTGACTCGAAATAAATAAAATGTTCAAATAACTAAATATTGTTTTTAATGGTAAATTATAAGAACAAAGAAAATTTATAATATAATTATAATATAATTCTGTTTACATAGACTATATTTACTAACAAGGAATATTAAAGTATCTGGAATTTTTTAATATATATTTTTTTAATATTTATGTTATCTATGTAAAATATAATTTTGTTTTGAAAAAAAAAATACTGAATGTATTAAAGTCTTTATAAACCATATCTTTGTATTAATAATGTAACAATAAATTAATAACGTAGATAATCAGTTTTTCCAAATTTTTATAAATATTGTAACAATGACGAGATTTAAATATTAACTTTTATTAGAGCAACGTGGGGTATCGATACATCAATTTCATTTTATTATGGGGAGATGTATTATATACCTTTATACTCCTATCAAAAAAGATCTATCGCTACAGCTACATATTGCTTTGTACCTACTAGTCTATGTCTATACTTTCTCATGGAAAGTGGATTATTATATATTTGTAACGTTCGCGTTTTCTCGCTCGGAATTCGCTCGCCAGGCCAGGGTGAGAAAACGTGGAGACACTGGTTGGTTTTACTAAATAGTCTTTATTCTTACTAAGTGATACAGAAATGATGGAGGGCGTACGTGTAGGTGCGTGTGTGTGTGTGTATTGCTCCGCTGAGCCGCAGTGTACGTGTTAAGGTCGATGCGGGGCAGACCCGCCGACGAGTAGACGAGTTTACAACTAGCCGAGACGGATTCGCGGGCGAGCACGGCGGCCCGGTGGCCTTACGGATTCGCGGGCGGAGGCGCGGCTTATATCTATCAGGTAGGACGGTCAGGAGCTCAGTTGGGGGCGCCCGATTGAGCGGCCCGTACACCGGGGGCACCCGGCTCAAAGACGGGGGCACCCGTCTTCCGTACGGCGGAAAGGGTCGGGGGCGCCCGACCCAGAGGGTGGAGAGGGCAGGTAATGCCAACTGGGGGCACCCAGCTGGGGAGGCCCGTACCCTGGGGGCACCCAGGTGAGAACGGGGGCACCCGTTCCCTGTACGGAGGACGAGGTTGGGGGCACCCAACCTAGAGAAGCGGTCTCGGAGAGTGGTCGTGTCGGAAGCAGGAGTCGGACAGGACTGGTGACTGGTGACTCGAGTCGGCTCGAGTCCCCTATTTATACCCCGAGTGAGGGCGGTGGGGGCTGCCCCACCGCTCGGTCTGTTCCACCGCTCGGACTATCCCACCACTCGGGCGCAGGAGTGCACGTTGAAATAGGCGCTAGGTGGCCGTCAGGGCCGTAGCGCTAGTGACGAATACGCGTATCGTCACATATTTACACTCCTAATGTAATTTTTTATGTTTCTCATATATCACAAGAAAATTAAAGTAAAATCGACAGCAACGAATTTAAAGTGTTTTATATAAAATAATAAAAATTAACGATGAAAGAACCAAATACATCAACAAAATATGAATTATAATTAAAAGCAAAGAATGCGATCATACACTGTCATAATGCATATACAAATTGAATATGTAGTTAATTTTAAAAAAGTTACGTATTTATGCTGAATTAAGTATTACTTATTCGCGTATTGTACACGCGCGCACCCTCCCCCTCCCCCCCCACACACACACACACACAAGAATATTCGTATATTATTCTTTAATTTATTTATTGTCAAAAAGAATCATGATAAAAACAATCGAAATATATTTAACAACTCATAAATGCCAAATTCTATTATTATGTATATTCTTTTTTTATATATCCAAAATATTAGTTTTTTTTTACCAAAAAGACGCATCGTTCCATTCTTGACTTAATTGCAATGTCTCTGGTATTAGAAAGGAAGAATAATGATTTAATTATACCATCCGAATTGCTCGACACATATAGAGCCATGCTTTCCTTTCTGTGGTGCATTCATTAGATACGCGGTAGGCGATCGCTTTCAGAGAATTACATGGATATAGTGCAGGATTGACCACTTGTAGCTGTAATGACGGCTAAGCCAGGTCGTAACATGCAAATATCCTACTCAAATGAAGGTCCTATCAAGAGCCTTTTATGGAGTCTCCGAAATTGGTATGCAGAAAAGACCGAACGTCCGTTATCGTTTAGATTACGTATCTTAAAATTAATCGTAAATTCCGGACAATAAAAGCGACCAAAAAAAATCAAATCGAATTTTTTATTGCTTATTTATCATCTGTGCATGTTACTATTACGTGTTTTACTGACGTTTGGTTTATTTTATCCAGTAATTTATAGAATTTTCGTTATAACGCGCAACTTTAATCTTAATTTAACTTTAAATATTTTTTATATAGTAATTATTGATTAATATCCAGAGCACAAATAATTAGCTTGTATGCATTTATTTTAATAGCAAAATAATAATTTCTTAATAACTGCATAATAGTGTCAATGTGGAGGCAAAATGCTTTTTTAAGCTTTCTAAAATATTAATGCTGTTATATTAATTTGGTGTGTGTGTGTGTGTGTGTGTGTGTGTGTGTGTGTGTGTGTGTGTGTGTGCGTGTGCGTGTGTGTGTGTGTGTGTGTGTGTGTATGCACGAGCGCGCGCTCACGCTGCGCATAAACACATTGCTATTGGAGGAAATTATTTTATGAGAAATATTTCTATCTTATATATCATTCTCATATTGATAACTTTAATCTTTAATCTCAATTTGTTGATAAACGTTTTTTGAGCAATTCTTTGACGGTTTGTATATACTAACTTTGAATATATTCACTATTTAACATTTTCCTGCGGTATAAGATTGTCATATTTTTGATATTTTAAATAATATTATAAATGATATAATAACCATTTTACATTGATCTACTGGATGCGACGATTAAATCAATTATCACGTATCGTATCTGCACTAAAAAAAAATTTTTCTGCATCTTACTAAATATTAATTTGCATACAACTGTGACTCCATTTACTAAAATAAAGAAATTTTTTCTTCTTATTAGTATATTTTTTTTTCCGTGAATACACATATTAATAAAAAAAGAAAATTTTTTTTATTTTAGTAAACAGAGTCACAGTTGTATGCAAACTGATACTTACTAAATGCAAAAAAAATTTTTTACTGTGAAATTTACTTGATTTCAATTTTTTTTCCATATTTTTTTGAACATTAAATAGCCCAATTTCTCGAAAACGGAAACATATACACTTAAAAAATGTCAGTATTCTTTCCCAGCAATCTCGTGCCATGTTAAAGGTGTTATGACAATAAAACAAGCGTCTACTGCACACTTATGTAACATAAACGGCATAAAATGAAACGAGTGTCCACGAAATAATTGAACGAACTATCTCCTTATTGCGTTATCTATTCATCTGACGCCATAGATCCCGGAGATATTCGCCAAACCCCGTACTATTTTGGACCGCGCCTTGTCCGAGCCTACGACCGCATAGAACTCATATGAACTCTACACTCTACAGATGTGAGTATGACCGCAAGCATAACATCACCTAATCTGATTCATCCTGTTCAAGCCCTTCTGCTTCGTTAGAAAGTGCAAACTCCGTAGTAGCAATCAGAAATCCAATATACAATGAAACCACTGTTTCATTAGTCTCATCATAATGTATATGCATGTGCATTCTCATGAGATCACGTCAAAGATGCGACGTAGTCGTGAGACGAGCGAAACTTTCGATAGTCTTGGACTTTTAAAAATATTTGATTAATATCCATTTCTGCCAATGTAGATTAACTTTAATCTCGGTTTAAGTTACTTTTTATCTTTTTCTAGTTCTAAGAATTAAAAAAAGATAAAAAGTAAATTAAACTGACAATGAGATTAAAACAAATTTACATTGATAGAAATGGACATTAGTCTGAAGACATGTGCTATTTAATATGTAATATAATATGTAACAATTAAAAAAAAAAAAAAAACATTGTTATTGAATTGTGTATAATTAAATTTAATATTATAATATTATGATAAATTGTTTGTTATCGTGTGTTATCTTTAAAGTTAAACACAGAAGTTTTTATTTAAAAATATTAGCTTGGTCTTTATTATTGTCATTCATTATCTAATAATTAAGCCATAAAATTCATTCGATACCAATAAAGGGATTTTGCAATTTTTATAGTGCTGTGGATTACTAACCTAAATTTTGTAATCCATGTTGTATTCATATACCTTGCAATCATTACATTTATTAATGCAGTCTCATTGCTTTCGCAAATCTTATCTTAATGAGATCCTAAATTGATTCTCAGCAAAATAGAGGTAACGCTTGTTTCCCTAAATCCACAGTTGTTTTGAACTGCAAGGCTGATAATACGTGGCACATTCAATCAAGACTACAATCAGACATAAACACGAGTCCGGAGTAACCCATATATCTCAATATCTTCGTGATGATACTAGGATAGACATGTTTAGCAGCATTCGCACCAACGGGTTTCACACCATTTTATCTCTACACACGGACGTGTTTCTACAAGAACTATTCTTGACTAAAAACGTGTTTGATTAAATGCATAAATACATGCGGAAATAAATCGTTCATATAACATGAAATAAAATGGAATGTACGTGTGTTATGACTTAAAAGAAATAAAAAAATTAAGTGCAATCTCTTATTTTATATTTGTTCAGGTTATATATAAGTCAAAGGTAATGATAGCAATTAAAATATTAATAAAATAACATTTTAGTAAATTTATAAATCTTTGAATTTTTTGTTCTGTGTTTCTTTGGATCCAATATCATAAAAATTTTCAGATCTTTATTGCTTTTAGTTTATATTGTTTATAATTAGAATTTTCATGCTTGAAAATTTCGGACGTCTTCAGTTCTTGAATCTAAGAATCTTAGAATCTTTAATATTCAATCTTCAATCTTTAATTCATTAAGGTTTTAGTTTATTAAATGCGCATGAGCTTTTAAGAATCTTAGGAATTTAATTTCTTTTAATCTTTTGTGTGCTAAAATAAAATTTAATAAGATGTAAATTTCTTGGACATTCTAAAAAATTTCTGAATATTTTAAAATCTTTCTAACAATAAGTTTTTCATTCCTTTCTACTCCTAAATTATAAAATTAGCGGTTTGTAATAATGTTGTATAAAATATTTGATTAATCGTTCTATGGTTTTATAATTTCATTCAGAGTTTCATAGTTTTATTTGAACTCCCTGAATTAATTCACATACTCTAAGCCTAAGCTATTCAGGTTTTTATATTTATGCATCCTCACAAATATTTAAATTCATGAGTATTCTAAAACCTTAACCCTTTGCGGTCACTAGGGGTCAGTATGACCCCATAAATTTTTCAAAACAGAATTACACTGACAATATTACACTTACTTTGCAATTTTTTGTTAATATTAAATAATTAACAAAATTAATATTGCGGCAGGTTTTGCAACGTTTCAAAAAGGTACGTTTTTCAAATCAAAATAATGAAAACTGTAAATACGGACGCCGATTAAAGTCGCTGGGGTTTGCGTTTTTTCGTTTTGACCCCGGTGTGACCATTATAAAACTATAGATAAGTGTGATAACCATAAAAGGTTAAACTTTTGCATTAGGTATTGAAAATCAGTCTTAAGTATAGATAGGGTGATAAAAGCAAGAGAATAGCTAGCGATAGTCAAGGATTTCATTTTGAATAAATAACGCTTCCAAAATATTGTATTAAAATTCCACACTTGATACTTGTCTTTGAAGATACACGCACGTCCAGGATATTATTTTTGTTAAGATCAGGCACCGCATTTTTGCTATTATTAAGTGAAAAGTAACAATCATTTGCAATAATTATTAATTATTGCATATGTGTATATGTATTTCACTCGTCTATCATAGAATCATACTTGACAAACAAGTTATTAGAAGATTCGCAAACTATGAATAATGTTTCAAGTACATAGAAGATATATTTACTCCTGATATATACACTGAAAAAAGGTTTTAGTTATAATAACCAAGGCTTGATGAAACAGCTTCAACTAAAGGGTTTAGTGATTATGACGAAATAATTTGGTTAATGTTAACAAATTTGGTTTGTTGCGCGTCACGCACGCACGCACGCCCAAGCGACACCGCACTTACCTCCGACAAATAGCGTCGTCTCGTTACCGGTCTCGTTACCATCGTGAACGCACGGCCAAAGATTTGCTGTTTTTCATAACACGCCGGGCGTTCATCCAAACGGCCGAACGAACGTTGGAGATTTTCTTGAACTGTCTCTCCGACGACGTCACCAACGAACACGTTTCTGGAACGAAACAAAAGTATTTTTTTCAGTATCCCGAACATCGTACGTTTGTCGCTACGCAGTACGACACGTTATATAACAACGAACAACGATGTTGTTGTCAATAGGTCGGAAAAAAAGAGAGCCTAACGTATAATAGGTACGCGACATGTTCCTCCGTTACGTGGACGTAACGTTGCCAAAATTACTACACCGCTGTTTACTGCGAAAAACAACGCGTACATTTGTACAGAAGTAACGCTCGCTTCGAACGAATATTTTAACTGTTGTTGTTTTCATCACCCGAAAAAAACAACCGCGACGAGCGTCTTCCAAGAAACGGGCACCGACGGGTAACATGGCGGCGGTCGCGCACGCTCGCGACGAAAACCGCGCAAACTTTTCGACGGCACGACGTCGACCGGACGCACGCCGTCGCGAGCACACGTACTTGCCGCGAACACGGCGGAAGCCGTACGTATTTTCTTACAAAAGAGGCGAAGCACGCGACTCGACAGCCTCCATGATATACTTGACGGTCGACATGTTTCGCGCGCGAACGCCGGCCTCGCTCGCAAGTCGGTCATTTAGGACGTTCACCGTCCGGCGCGAAACACGGCAACGAGAAAATGCAAGCTCCACAAGTATTGGGAATGGCTAAACTGTGATACGCTCTCTGGTGTCGAAAATCAGAACCCATAAGAGTAGGTCGCCGGCTGTCACATAAGTAAAGCGAATTGACAGTTAATTTTTCCATATGACAATTGTATAATACACTAATGTAATTACAATTAGTTATGGAGGCCGGAGTGAAATTTCCACCAAAAAGCTCGAAAAGCAAAATATGTTGCTCTGTTTTGCAATAGTAAAGCTCGAAATAACCCGGAATTAAGTTTTCACCACTTTCCTAAAGCCGGTGAAATAAAAGTCAATAAACTAAACAAATTTGGACAAAATGAACTTATTGACAGGAGAGTGTTGTGGGAGAGAATTTTAAAAATCGGCAGAAAAGTAACACCAAGTATGCGAGTTTGCTCACTTCATTTCATCAAAGATGACTACTATGTATTCACAAGACCAGGTAAATTGTCACTATTCTAGAAGCAACCTTTTATTATTTTTATAGTTTTCATTAGTAATTATTAAATTTTAACAGTATTTTATGCATATCACATTATAAATCTCAATCATTATTTAACCTCAAAATGTAATCAGCTATATTATATTTTATATGCAATAGTTTAAGTTTTTAAGTGAATTAATATATGTACATTTGACAAAAACAAAATTGTTATTTAGTTATATAATAATAATTAGTTAAAGAACTTAAACTTTTTAAAAATAATTTTTTTTTAAACTTTTTAAAAATAATTTTCTTTTTTTTTAGATTGTCCAGCTGAAGCAAGGTTTTTAAAAAAAACTAGTGTACCATCTGTTAATTGGCCTTTTCCAGCGTAGAGACTACTAATGTTTTAAATAATAAAATTACTGAAAGGCAAATTCGACTGGAAAATCGTCAGAAAAATATTAAATTAAATGCGAAGGAAAAAGACACCGAGTGCAATTGTTTTCTGACTGAAGAGGATAATATTGCTGTTCAGAATGATACACTCCTTGTTGAAGAAGTTAATATAGAAGAAAAATCCAGCGATGTTCCTTAGAAAAAAATTTTAATTGATGTTGAAATGCAAGTAAAAAGTGGAGATTTAATTGAAAATTGCTTTTTACATTTTTTAAAGACTGATAAAGAATTGAGCACTGCCACCGGGATTCAAAATTTTGAATTGTTTGATAGTATCGTAGCTGCTGTTAAAATAGCTGCACCATACTTAAACACTGGTGTATTAAGTATTCGTGAAAGAGTTTTAATGACTTTTATGAAACTGAAACAGAATTTAAGTTATTCGTTTCTATCTATTTTGTTCCCAACGATTAGTGTAAGATATTGTTCAGAGATTATTTGTAACATGTTGGATATTTTAAGTGAAATTTTAGAGCCATGTATTCACTTTCCATCAGGAGATGAAATCTTAAGGAATATGCCATTATGTTTTGCTAATTACTCTGATACTCGCATAATATTAGATTGCACCGAAATAGAAATACAAAGGCCAAAAAACTTATGTTGTCAAATAACAACTTACTCGACTTACAAAGGGAGATATACTATAAAATTTATGACTGGAGTAACACCAGGTGGTATAATATCTTTTGTCAGTAAAGCTTACGGAGGTAGAGCATCGGATAAAGCAATATTTGAACAGAGTCTTTTGTTGCAACGACTAGAGAAAGGTGTGTCGGTTATGGTAGACAAAGGTTTTCTGATAGATGAATTGTGTTGTGATTATGATGTGAAACTAATTAGACCGTCATTCCTTAAAGATAAGGTTCAATTTTCTGAAAATGACGCTGTAGAGAATGCAGATATTGCAAGTGCAAGAGTGCATGTTGAAAGACTCAACCAAAGACTAAAAGTATTTGAAATACTGGGCAGTAAAATGTCTTCATGCCTTGTACCAAAGAGCGAGAAGATCATAACTATTCTATGTGCAGTAGTAAATTTAAGTAGTCCCATTTTCAAGGATGATAAATTTCACTCTTAATTTTTTTTAATAAGACTTTTTACTATTTGTAAAAATAAATTATTGGTTTTTGTATTTAAAAAAAAGTTTATTTTATTTTAATCAATCAATTTATTCCGCAGAACCCTCCTTAATACAAACGTGATGCAACATTACATTGTAGTAAACATTTTTTAAAGATGTTAACATATTATTTGTAAATTCGTGATCAAATTCAACTGTTAGAATACGAAAACTATTGTCGATAGATGCATATATAATAAAGTCGGTTATTTCTACATTCAAGATTGCCATTCTAAGCTGAATCTGTGCAAAATAGTTGCTTTTTTTTTTAATGTTAAATTTTTATTTAAATAATTAAGAGATTGAACCACATTTGATATAGTTTTCGTTTTGCCAGCGAATGGACACTTAATTTCGATTAATTTGTTAGGTTTTCCATTCTCATCTAAAGTCACACCGTCTGGACTATATCCTAGCCAAGGATTTATTTCTGGTACAACTAGGCCTATTTCTTTAACTTTAACGCCAGTGTAATCTTCATAGGCAGTTCTTGCTGATGATTCATATTTAATGCCGTGCTTCATGGCCGCTGTTTTTTTAAACGCCTTTGGATAAAAATATTGCTGTGATTTTTGCTCCCAATTTGCTGTCTTATTTTTTGTATACGTGTAGAGGGCATAACATCTTGAACCTGTTACTCGAAACTGTCTTTCCTTTTTCCATAATACTTTACTTTTAAAAGTTTTTTCACAAACTGACTTAGTGTTTACTTTTAATGAATTTAACAATCTTGCACAACACTCTTTTTCTGGTTGATTTGGAGAAATTTTTGACAAATTCAACATTGAATTTGACGGTTGAACACTTAAGATAGCTTCTAGTTCACTATTATTTAATTCTAAATTATTATTATTCTCTTCTGAGATTGTAGGTTTATGTCTTCCAGATCTAATAAAATCATTAAAAAATAGTACATAATAATTGTATATAACAATAAATTTTAAAAATCTTGAAATTTTATGTACAAATCATTTGTAAAAATGTAATAAAGTGTATAAGAATCAATTGTAAATAATATTAACAATTGTATATAATATTTAAAAATTAATTGTAAAAATTCTGTTCACAATATCAAAGTTTTAGAAGCAAAAAAATCAATACTTATTAATTGATTCTTTAAGTAATAATTCACTTGGATAAATTTGTTTTAATTTGATTGATTAAAAGTTACTTTAAAAAAGATTTGATCAAAATTATCCATACATATGCTTGTATAAAGCTGAGTTCTGGTTGTTAGTAATAAGAAGCTTATTTATTTCTTTTCTTTGTTCTTCCGTTAACGTAGCAATGTATTCTTTCTTAAATTTTTTATTTAAACATTCGTGTTCACATAATGGGCTTGGCATATATTTTTCTATAGATTTTGCATGTGGCATTTCCCACAAGCATTTAGTATCAGTACAAGATACTAAATCCAAATCATTAACATTTATTCTGAAAAAAAAATTATCTTTGGTATGGGCAAAAATAATTGCAAAGAATTGGTTAAATAATGTCAATACTGTCATGCTACTTCAATTTTAAAACAGATACTGTAAACAAAAATATTCTTTACATCTAATATCTTTTACATATAACTTAAAATTAATTTAATATTTTTTTAAATTTACAATAAAGAAGCATAATTTATATCATAAATTAATTAATAAGGCT
>NW_020212129.1:0-1548 GCF_003070985.1 Temnothorax curvispinosus | reverse complement strand
TCAAACACAGAAAATGAAGTGCAGCTGAATTAAAGAAAATTTTGAAGTCTTTAAAGGAATCCTACACGAGTATTGTTTCAGTCTTCTTGCTATTATACGATATAAAAGCACTTGACAAAAGGTCCGATTCAGAATATGTTAATTTATGCGCTTCACATAATTATTTAAATTCATGTGTAAGAACAATGACCGCGCGTAGAGGTCAATTATACCTAATTTCTTAATCTCTAACAATTTCCAAATATTCGTATTCATTCGTATTTCAATTTTCAATGCATCCCTCAATTCGACGCGCCGAAAGAACGGAGCTTCGGGCGCGCTCGGTCGCGTTCGGCTCGGCTCCGCTCAGGTTCGGTTCAGCTGCGCTCGCGGAGCGCTCGGCCCCCGCTGGAAGACGACGACAGCGGCGACGCTGGGCGGCCAGCTGTTTGTTTTGTTTTCGGGCATGAGATTCACGTGACAGCCGGCGGGGTGTTGGTGGCGGCACGCGACTACCGCGGCGACGCTTGTTACGCGGGCGCCGATTGGCCGGGCGCGGCGGCAGGCGCGCCGCGCCGGCCAATCGCCGCGTCCGTAAGCGCGCGCGCCGCCGCCGCGCCGGAGCGCTGCTACCGCCGAGGTGAGCGTTTTGACATCGATAAATGCGTGCGAGTGCTCGCGAAGCGCGGAGGTGCCAAGCTGTCGCCCGCTCGCCCGCTTGGTAGTTCGTGCGTTCGTTTAAACCCGTTTCGTCACCGCGTTAATCGTCCGCGTATACCGTCGCGTCATCACTCCGGGGCCGTGCCGTTTCTTCTCGTCGCCGTGGCCGCTCGCTCCGTTCTCCATTCGCGTTTCGGTATATTGTTCGTTGTCTCCGATCAGCCCGCTCCCACTTCGCCGCCACCGTGCGCCCCTCCGCCCCTGTGGGAAACCTGTGAGTGTGAGCGAGAGAGCGTGATATAGCGAGTCTATAGTAGTGCTGGGTAGAGTGCCGATCGTTCCACGCAACGCAGTGAAAACAGGCACCGTTGTCTTCAGTCTCCTCACCCCCCCCCCCCCTTTCTCCGTCTCCCCACCCCGTCACTTCTCTCGCCCCCTTCTTCGGAGCGCTTCTCTATCGCCGCCCGCGACCCGTGCCAAATGTCATCGGGCGGATGTTAGGCATATATACGGGCGTGCATATATACGTATGCGTACGTAAATATACACAGGGGCGTGAATGTATGCATACGTGTACGTATTCGTACGCGCGTGCGTGTGTGTACGCGTTCGCGCTTACGCGCGCGCGCGCGCGCGCGTGCCTGTAGAGAGACGTACGCATACGGGGCGCCTCGTACGCGCGACGACGAGGGGACGACGGGATTCTCAGCTGGCGCATTCTAGTGGACGTTCGGGTAGAAAGTGCTGTTGCGCGAAGGCAGCTCCGGCTGCCCCTTTGTTTGTGAGTTATCAGCTGGCGCGTTGCTCGCGCCTCGTAACGATAGCGGGGCCCCCCCCCGGTGGGGGGGCCTCGCGGCTATTGTTCGCTACCGCGGGCCCAAATCGCGGGAGAATCCCCCCCCCCCCCCC
>NW_020212128.1:0-1243 GCF_003070985.1 Temnothorax curvispinosus | reverse complement strand
ACGTATAAAATTTTAGTTTGTGTATATTATTATTTGTAAATTGTTTTTATTAATCTTATTGCTGTTACAATTTAAGTAACTTACAATTAATTTACATTAAGTAAATTTGAGTAATTTTTGGTAATATTAATATTTAGCAGTACAATTTAAGTCAATTTTCTTACGTAACGATCCATACTATGCACTTGCTGTTTAGTGTTTTTGAAAATCTGTGTTGATGCTGATGTGTTTTGGGTCTTTGCCAAGCCTGTTTTATTTTGCGTTTATTATTTCTCATCAAGTTCTGAAGATGCTCATTGATTTGATCAAACTTTAATTCTATGTATCTAATAATAAGTATAAAAATTTATGTATAAAATAGTTATATGGCATTAATGTTTACAAAAATACTTCAAAAAATCATAAAATTTAAGCGTTATATTTTCGTTTGATTAATTTTTGCAAATTTTAGTTACTAATTTTTAATTGAATTTGATTAATTCATATTATTTATAAAGTAACAATATGTATATGAAAAAAATGTACTAACTCGAGAATACTTGCTGCAGTCAAGTTGCCGATAAAGTTGATGTGAAAGCAGTAGTCTCGTATCAACACAAAGAATATGGATGTTGCAATACCACGATTATATTCATTTTTTAAAGAAAATGCTACACTGTATATCGTTAATATAACCATTATGAACCATCCTAAGACAAACCGTACTGTTTTCTTACGTAGTTTGTTATAATCTGTCACTGTTCCTAGGTTAAATAATGTACCGTCCACAATATCGAGTTTTCTCAAACAGTTTTGGAATTTCTGTCGTGTGAAATCAATAAATAATTATTCATTATTCCAAAATTTGACGATTTTATTCAGCTTATGTGTCTAACAGCGCATATTTTATATTACATGTTAAGAATATATAGGGTGACTGACAACAAAGTGTAACACCCTCAGGGAGAAATTAGTGAATTATGGATTATAATTCTTATACTTATTTTATCTGTAATTGTGTTTTAGAGAAAAAAAAATATTTATTATCAATAACTCTATACATTACAATATTAATTGCTTATTAATAATAGCTTTATATATTAGTAACTACACACCTTTTCATGGTATATCCCAAACACGATTGACAATAAGGTCATATATGATTCTAGCCAATAACAAATATTGTCTTCGATGGGATAAAGCTCATTAAAAGAAGATATCAATGCAGATGTTGAGAGGATACAGTAAACTGACCAAAGTAGCA
>NW_020212127.1:0-3304 GCF_003070985.1 Temnothorax curvispinosus | reverse complement strand
GGAACACGTTTCGGTCGGCGTCTTCTCGCTTACTGCGCATCGGTCGATGCTTTTTCCGTGACTGCTCGGTTCTCCTTGTTCGTCGCGCCATCTCGCGATTTTTTGCTCAGTCGTCTGGTCACCTCCACCTATCGCGTTTCTCTTGCTCTCATCGATCTCCCGCCTATCACGGTCGGTCGCGCCCGACTCCCCGTCATCCTCGTCGTCTTTCTTGCTTCGGTGGTCCCTCTTTCGACTATCGCTCGCCTCCGACTCCCCGTCATTCGTGGAATCGGTCAGCGCTTCCGTGTATTCGCTCATTTCAGTTGATCTATCGCGGTCGCGTCTGTTCGCGCATCGCGGTCGGTCGTCGTTCGCGACAGGAATTAGCGCTGAATCGAGTGGTTTCATACTTCCCGTTTTATTTTTCGCACGCTCGCTCAGCATATCGCTGCGCGACGCTCGTTTCGTGTGGTTAATGTCGTCGCTCGCTCGCTCAACGTGTTTAATCTCATCGCTTCTCATGTATACTATTCTTTTTGACCGCCCCAATGTTTCGTCGCGACTGATCACGTTGGTTTCGTTTCGCCGCGGTTGTACGCTTTCGCGAAACTCTACGTCTATCGCTTCGCCGCATGCGAGCATCATTCGATATTTTACGAGAAAATCGATACCTAGCACCACGTCGTACGCTAAGTTCTCAACGATGAAAAATTCATGGACAAACGTCTCGTCTCGATATTCGAATTGAATTCGCGCCTTTTGCGATATCACCGCGCCTCTCTCAGAAAACGCTCCTTGCAACGTAAATTTTTTGATCGGCAACACTTCTATACGCTCGTCGGTTTCTCGCAACTGTTCGTAAAACGCTCGCGTCATCGCGGTCACCTGCGCGCCCGTGTCTATCAACGCGCGCGTCGAACACGCGCCAAACTTCATTATGATCATCGGCACGGCGGGTTGCGTCACGCGTTTGCGTTGCTCTTCCTCCATCTCGCGATCTAGCTCGCGTATAATTTCGCGCGTTCTAATTATGCTTATCGGACTCGGCTTTTCATCGTTGATCGTCGCGCGTTCATCGTCATTGACGTTGCCCTCGTTCACTTGGCTCGGCGCCATCACCGTTGCCGTTTTTGCTTTCGTCTCATCGGTTTCCGCTGCTTTGTCAGCGATTTTCGGTCGTTCGCGCTCCTTCGCGCTACTTATCGCGCAACATGTTTTCTCAGCGCTTTCCGCGTAACCGTCCTCGTTCGCTCGCTCGTGCGCTCGCTCGTCGAGATCCGATTCGTCGCTACGCGAACTCTCCTCCGTATTTTCATATCCGTTTGGATTTTTTTGTTCGTCGTCGTGCGCGGTCATGGTAATCGCGGCCATTATCTGCCGCCGCTTCTCGCGTTTCCGCGATCTCTCGTGTAGCGCGTTACTTTCGGTCGACCCGCGTTATCCTCGTTGTCGGGTAATTCCGTAATGTCAACCGCGTTGCTTCGCTCACCGCGTCTCGCGGTCGCCGCTCGATCGGTCGCGTCCGTTCGTCTCCAACCGCCACCGGTCGCATCGGTCGCTGATCTACGCGCGTCGCCGTATCGCGCGTTCGCGCCCGTCGTCGCTGTCGTCCTCGCGTTACCACGCGCCTGATCTCCCCATCGTTGACCGCTTCCGCTCGTTCCCGATCGGTTTGCGCTTTGCGCGTTGCCCGTCGACGCCTGGTTATTGACGCGTCTCGCAGCTTCTCCGCGCAATCGTCGCGTCTCGCGCTCATTTTCAATCGAGTAGGTAAGCTAGGCCGGTTTTAACTAGGGAGCAATGAGAGGGGGTGAGGGGCGGGGGGGAACCGCGCGGGGGGGGGGAACCGCGAAGGGGACCGTGGGCGCCGCAAAGGAGGGGGAGAGGGAACCGCATGTCTCGGGCGCCGCGGGGGAGGGGGAGAGGGAAACCGCATGTTTCGAGCGCCGCGGGGGAGGGGAAAAAGGGAACCCTATGTTTCGGGCGCCGCGGGGGAGGGAGAGGGGGGAACCGGGTGTTTCGGGCGCCGCGGGGAAAGAGGAGTGGGGAACCGGGTGTTTCGGGCGCCGCGGGGAAAGGGGAGTGGGAAACCGCGTGTTTCGGACGCCGCGGGGGTGGGAGGGGCAGGGAAAAACCGCGTTTTCCGGCGCGTGTTTCGGGCGCCGCGGGGTGAGGGGGTCCGCGTTTTCCGGCGCCGCGGGGCGACCGCGTTTCCACCACGCCGCGGGGCGAGGGGGGGGGATCCGCGTTTTCGCCGCGCCGCGGAACGTTCGCGTTTTCGGGCGCCACGAGGCAAGGCGACCCGCGTTCGCGTTTCGCCGCGCCGCGGAGTCCGCGTGACGTCACACGGCACGCTCGCGTTATCTCCTCCTCGTAGATGTTTCTCCCCCGTCCCCCATTCGTCTTCTCGTTCGCGCGGTCTCTTTCTCTCGCGCGCGGTCCCTCTCGCTCCCGGCCCCCGTTCGCGTTCTCGCTCGTGGCCCCGTTCGCGGTCTCTTTCCCTCGCGCGTTTTCGCTCGCGATCACGTATCTTTTCTTCGCCAGCGATATTTAATCGTTCAGATTTTTGCAATATTTAATTTTTTAATATTACATTTAAGTAAACGACAAACGAAGACAGCTTTATGACAGGAAATGTGATGAACGGTAAATGAAAAGGAATAACTTTTTAACCATATTATATGCATTTATTTATCATGTAGCGCATTATACACAATAGTATCCAAAGCGTAGGCTAATAATTCGCAATCAATAATCGAATTTTTATCATAAACGTCACGCAAGATTGTAACTGCGTTACATTTATCAGTGATACAATTTTGACGTAAAGTTGTTACAAACTGTTTGAATTTTTCACTTACGCCGTGAACATTTTGACATAGTTGAAAATACACATTCTCGACGCAAATGTTCTAGTTCGAACAGGAAGAGTACAGTTGACGGTTTCATGTACAAGCTGGTGCCACACAACGTCAATTTTACAATATCTGCGTCACGTATTTTAACAAGCTCCAGATCTCGAAACGTTAGCGATGATGGTGCCGATGACTGCACGAGTCGCTGTATATCTGCACGTTTTTCGATGAATGTCACCCACGTTGCATGTAGCAAAATTATCCGATTGCCTCGGTTATCGCCAATAAGTATATCCTCAGAGGACATAGGTCCCGCGTTGATTCCAACATCCAAAAATTTATACGCTGTTGATGTCAAGGCAAATTTTCTTCCCAAAATACGTGGCGTGTAGCGGGGTTTATCAAAAGTAGGAAAGGTAGGCCGGTTCTACCCCAGGGGCTCCGAGGGGGGGTGAGGAGCGGGGGGG
>NW_020212126.1:0-1141 GCF_003070985.1 Temnothorax curvispinosus | reverse complement strand
ACGATAACTACGAGGCTCTCTCACGCGCGAGAGCCACTTCTCAAAACGACGGCACGGTTAAGCCAACGGCGATCATGAAATTCCACGCGACGCAATCACCCGCAACGAGATTACGCGAAACGAAATTACTCACCACGATTACTCACAACGAAATCATACGCAACGAAATACACGAAACGATATCACGACGAAATTACAAGTACGCTGACTGTCGGCGGCCGTACGTTTCATCCCCGAGACGGGCACTCGCGATCACGTCGTCGCACGGGCCTTCCCGCGGTATCTCACTCGATATTCTTTAATTACGGCTGATTCCATACATTACCGCGGCACGACGCGACTCCCGGGAGGGCCTTGATATTCTCGCGATCTTACTTCGAGGAAGGCAGAGCAGTGGCCTTACAAATCTCTCGATTCCGGCAGCTCGTCGCTCGTCTCACGGGGCTCGTAGTTGCTGGGATGGCGGCTCGCACGACAGTGGCGTTTCCTTGGTCCGGCGGGACCACGCAAGGCCCGCGCGCGCCGGTTTCCCTAGCCCGGTCGGTGCTGCGCCCTGGCCTGCCAGCGATCCCTCTAGGCGATCGCCGCGCCTCACTAGAGCGCCCCTCGTCACTGCGCCCATCCGCCGGCGGTAGTTTTAAGTCCGCCTATCTGAGACCGGCTGTCCAGGCCGCGTCTCATCGTCCGGTTCCTCGACGGCCAGGCTGGACGGGCCATGGCTCGTCGACCGGGGGCGGCTCACAGCGGTGGTTGCCCCGTTCCTCACCGGGGACCTTCGTCGGGGCGTCCCCCTCTCCGCGTCCTCCGTATTCGGGCTGCAGTGCTCTCGGGCCTCCTGTGACGCCTTGACTGGTCAGCTGATCTGCTGGCTATGGGCCCCAGCGTGACCCGCCCGCCGACCGTACGCCCTCGGAAGCTCCTGGTTGTCCCTCCGTAAGTCCCTCGACGCGGCATACGCCGTTACATCTGTCGTGACCCTGGCCACCTGCTCCGCACTCCCTCGACCTGTAACGCTCGCAAAGATCTTATTCCTAACCTAAAGGTCCGCTCTCCGCCCGCCTCGGGCGGAGGCCCCATCCCTGACGCCTCCCTCGGCCGAGCTCCCATCTGGGGTAAGGGACGCGACATTTGTCACGTCACA
>NW_020212125.1:3797-8893 GCF_003070985.1 Temnothorax curvispinosus | reverse complement strand
CCTCTTATTACTGTTACCTTGACGCGGTATTTATTGTGTAATACTAAATAAAAGATATTATAAAAAAATAATCAACCTTTATTATTAACAATTTAGATCTACAAGGTGTTACTTTGAAGGCTTTTTCTATTTTTTCTATGTAATTACATCTGCAGAATAATTTTGAAATAAATATTCATAAAAAATATTTTCAGATAATTTGTTTAAATAAATTTGTTTAAACAAATTAATTTTGCAATTCTGAGGTTGAATTCGTAATCAGCTATTAAAAATCATGAAAATTATATTCATTTCGCTTGATGATCTTCCGTTAATTCCTTTAAATAAAGATACAGGAGATATTATACTTTAGGTTAAAAAAATAATCGTAAATTATTATTAACAATTTGGATCTAAAAGATATTACTTTGAAAGCCTACTATGTTTTTTGTATGTAATTGTATCCACAGATTTTGAAATGAAAATTTATAAAACATCTTACTTTGAGATAATTTGTTTAAACAAATTAATTTTAAAATTTAAAGCTTGAATTTGTTATCAGCGACTTGAAACATAGTTAAAATGATATCCATCTCGGTTAAACTATACCCTACAAGCTTATGTCTATGAAGGAATTACCGTTTTTTGCATGAATTTCATATTTACTGGATTGCACTCTATGTTTAACAATTTTCGTTGTGCGACAAATATATTTCCGCAGTACTGCATTAATGCACAAGTCTTCCTGAGCATTTATAAAAAAAAATCAACGGGATATCTTAAAAATTGTGTTGTCACAAGAATTTTGTCCAAAAACAGCACGGAATTTCCCACTGTGCGCCGGTAATCTTACGGCGGATTCGCGAAATAGCCGAGATTCGATATAGCATATTTCCGTCTCGCAAACAATTTGAAATAAATTCAATTGGGAATCTGAAATTTCTCTAGTATTGAATCACTTTCTGGACACGAATAGATCGTGAGATATTACCAGATGGGCAGAAATTAATATCACGCGAAATGATCGATCGCTGTCGCTTGGGAATGAGGTTCGGTTGAACTTAGGTCAATGCGACTGACTCGTGCAGCATATTATATATCAACGGAAAATTATACATGGCGTTTGCGTTGTACGGCTCTTAATAGCGCGCTAGACGCGTCCAATTGAATTCGCTATAAATTGTTAAGATCACATTGTCACGATTCCCATAGTGTGTGTGCGCGCGCGTGTGTCACAATCAATAAGTATAAAATGTTACATGCACGCGGCTATACACGTGTACGCAGTTTAGGACAATAGGACCGAGCATAATCTAACGGCATCATATGTACACTGGTCTCGTGTCACAATGGTGGAGGTCGATGGAAGGGAGGGGGGTACGGCATTGATATACACAGACCGCTTAATTATCACCCCCCTCTTCTCCCGGTGTGTTCGACACGAGTTCTCGAATATCGCTGCGGGACACTTTGATGTCGCGCATCGCAAATGCATTAATTGTATACGTATTGCATATTTGCAATATATTTTCTACGCGATTAGCCTTGTTTTCAACTGTATATTCTCGATATTAATTAAAGTAATTGCTACGTAATGCGGGCGTCATACATCTCCCTATTATGAAGCTGCACAGCAATGTCGATAATCCATCTAATTGTCCTTTGTCTCTGTGTATCCTCTGGAAACCATCCACCCACACACACACACACGCGCGCGCGCGCGCACGTCCGCGTTTCCGCGTAGGGTAGAGAACGAGCTCGCAGAGAGAGATCCATCTCCTTTTTTGCCGTCACCGGAGACATTTTCGTTCACGAGGGAGAGAAGAAATGGTGGAAAAGGTACGCGCGCGCGCGCGCACGTCTGTGTTTGTACGATATTAACGATCAGCCCGCGTTCGTATTCGTTTTAACGTTCGCCGGTTATGTCGGCCTGTAGGCCGTACATTGTTCGTATTGGTCCCCAGCCAGTCATCGAGCATTCCGCTGTTAATTTAACGCTGTTAGTAAATTATGCGGCCGGCTTTCAGACTGCCGCGCCGCGCGATATCGCTTTTGCCACCGGCCATCCGCACGCTATTTAGAACAATAATAATTCTTGTCGTTAATTTATAGCATCGAGCGTCGATATACTTCCGCGGCCGGTTACGCGTCACTGATGGGACGACATTTTCGCTGTAAATAAATTCGAAACGTTACCTATAACCGTCGCCGTCGCCGTCGCCGCCGCCGCCGCCGCCGCCGCCACCGCTGCTGTCGCCCCATGAAACAGTTCGCGCCACTCCATTAAGCTTTGACTCAGCGCTGACCCGAAACGTTCGTTATTGATCTGAAATATTAGACTCTGCGCTTTCGTTTTTTCAACTTCATCAAAATTTATCTAGACTTCAGCGGAACGAAGAATGATATCGTATACGTGTTGCGCAAACGAATTATTTTTAATCTCACGACATGTCTTGAAATATATCATTTTTTTTTAATAATGAGAGATAATGGATGATGAAAAAAGACTCGTCAACGGACGCCATTAGTTTCATCGCAACAATTTTAAATCGCGCATGTATACGCGCGATGTAATTTTATTCAATCTATAACTGTGTGATGTACAATTTTAAAGATTTTTAAGAGAGAGACTCGTTTCGTTTAATTACAGCATAATATTTTCTTATGTCGATATGCAGGAATGATAAAAGGAGCTTCTTAGCAGGCTATAACGCAAACTATCTTCCAATATAACGTTAGATGTAAAGTCCGGTGAATTAAACTGTTCATGCCTGTCTATTTTCCTATTATCATCCCGTCCGTGTTTCGTAACGGCGTAACGTCGCAAGATAAGCCAAGCGTCTCAGGTTTGCGCTTCGACGCGTGGCGACCCTTAAACCACGCGGAAAGTGCAATCGCCTCAAGCGTGTACACGAGGAACAAGCCAGAAGCACGATTTTGCGATCGATAGAGAAGTTGGTTTGCGCGATCGATCGTCAGAAAGCGACCAAACGGTCTTCCGCGCTATCGTGCGGACCTATGCTGGAAGCCTGGTTATAAATATTCGATAACTCTATTGAGAAGACCAAGTATAGCCTTGCTTATCGAATACTGGAAACGCCACCGGTACCTGGAAGCGAGAATGCCGGAAGAGATACGTGCGTTATAGTCTCGGCGAAGTGGGTCACGCTCCGCATCGCTCCACGCTCGACGAGACGCGCGATGACGGTAATGGTCGGGATGGCTGATGATAACACTCGACAATGGAGCGCTACAACGAGTAACGAGACATAATTGCGAACTGTCGTCTATATATGTATGTTATCGCCGATATCGCGGTCCAAAGAGAGAGAGAGAGAGAGAGAGAGAGAACTTAATTAATTCCTTATATTATTAAAAATCCTGCTTCGCGTTTACTCGTCGCTGTAAGCGTGAATAGATAAAGTCCAGCTGCGTGACACGGCACGTGCAATCGGCCTTTAACTCGATATTTTGTTTTATTTATTGCGCGGATTATTCCGCATGGTTTTCTAAACGATTCCATCGAAACGACTGACGTTATGTCATTACAGATTCGTAATCGCAAACTGGTGCCTTCGCGCAATGGCAGCACTCTGTCTGACGAAGTGCATATCCTCGCTCGAAATTAGGTGAAGCTTCAGAATAGAGCTTCAGCGGTGTACGAAACGTTGCGTCATCTTCGAATATTAGTCGAGCTCTCGCGTAAGTGCGTACGCCGAATGGAAACGCCCGCGGGTGCCGGCGTGTAATTTCGAGTCACTCGTATACACGTCGTAATTAAGTGGAAGAGGTATATCGCTCCGCGCGGCACGGTGGGTCCCCCTCCTTTCCTGTGCACGTATGCACGCGAAAGGGGTGAGCTCGCGTCGCGAGCAGGGTTCGAAGTGCGACCCGCCGGCTTTCCCGACACCATCGATTGCGTCAAACAGTAATGTGGACTAATGCACGCGCCTGGCGCACGCTAATGTACGAGAGAGAGAGGGTTAAATTAAGGAGTTGATAAGCCTTATCGACCGACGACCGACGACTCGCATACATCGACACCAGGCTCGCGTGTCGGTGCAATCCCCGTTCGAGTAGATCCTAATATAGAGCAAGTCGTTCAAGTGAGTGTGCACGAGGATTGGTCCGATGCTATCCAAGCATCTTAACGAGATCGAATGAGGCGAGATTCGAGAGAGCACAGATTCTCGTATGAATGCCGAGGAATGGGAGTCGAGAATCGTAATGTATCGCGCGCGGTGTTGAAGCTACAAATATTTAGATTACAAAATTGATAATATTTTTTTTTCGAGAGCTACCGCCATGTCAACCAATAACATTTTATTGGAATTCTTTTATTAAATTTAATAACACGTGCGTCATGCTATTGGATTGTTAAAATGTAACCATTTTCTTGATAATCAAATATTGCACTTCATGTTAAAATGACATGGTTCTTTTATAAAAATTTATCAATTGTCGTGAAATGTTTATCATTTTTAAGATACAGTAAATTTTTCTAAAAGCGTAAGGGAAAAGATGCAGAATTTATAACATTGATTTTATGATTCCAAGATCGTGCGTATAAAAGTAATTTGATTTAAAATAAAAAAAATAGATATTATGTATAGCATACGAAATTTTTAATTAATTTTATTTTATATACAACATATGTCACTTTACGTGCAATTATATCTAGAAGAATTGGACCGTTCTCAAAATCAGCTAAGAACGACGACAAAATGGCGAATGCATATCTCGGTTCAACTTTCAAGAGCATGAAGCGACTGACGACTGAAGAATCTAACGGAACGTTTTATTCGTCGAATCCCTTAACCCGGAGAGAGCCATCCGGCGGTACTCTCGATTACAAGGGAGCAACTTTTTCTTCGCAGGCGACGACACGTCAAATTGTCGACGTGGATAATCGACGGATACGATCGGGGCGAAGGAGAGGAGGGGCGGAGGGGAGAAGGGAGGTAGAGGAGGAGGTCTCTCCCTTTCGCGTGGTACATGCCATCACTCTAGGACGAGCTCGGCTCATCAATCACCGTCGTTCGCTAAAGAAACGATACGACGGCGACGGTCGCTCGCAGCTTCGATAGAGAGTTAATTCCGGCCGAGTGCGCAGCACC
>NW_020212125.1:2240-3787 GCF_003070985.1 Temnothorax curvispinosus | reverse complement strand
CGGAGCGGCGCGGCGCGAGCAGACGCGAACGGCGAATCCGCGCGTCTCGCGCGCCGAAAGCGTCGCATTTTAATTCGCTTAAAATGATTACACACGCGCCTTTTTCCATTGCCGGGGACATCCGCGACGCGCAAAGAGTTTTAGCGTTAATTAATATGGGAGAGCGGACCGAGCGTGGGCGGTGTTAATTTAATCAAACACGAGAGAGTAATTTATCCCCGAGCTTCGTTTCGCTTTCGCGCATTATTGCGCATACGAGCGCAGAATCCGGTGTCCAGGTATTTCGAAGTTCGTCAGTCTTGCGCGCGACGATCAGTAAAAAAAATCTTTTTATTTTTTTTGCCATGGCATTCATCCCCCGAGTGAATCGGCGACCATCGTAACTCGAATATTCGGTCGAGCGACGACACACTCGGCGGCGTCCTTGTTGTCCACCGCACCGATTACTTTGGAACAATAAAGTTCCAGCGGCGGTTTATCTGACGGCCAATAGCGGGACGCAACAATCGCAGGCGTACGAATTTCGCGGTGACGAAATGGCGCATCCCCGATCGATCGACAATGGTGCCTTTGTTACGGCGCATCGGATTGTTTTCCTGCTATTTTGGGGATAATGTCGGGACACGAATGCGACTTTAAGCGACGCGGATAAAAGTCGATTGTAGCGCGCGCAACAATCGCCGATTTATTTCGGGCGTAAGAGTGAGGGAGGGAGGGGGGGGGGGGGGGGGGGGAGAGAGAGAGAGAGAGAGAGAGAATCGTCCGATTTTCCGCATTGGTTTTCGCGCGTTTGCCTGGGCAATAAATCACGATCGAAATTCGAGCGCCGTAAATGCAAATAACCCGATGATACTAAGCGATACCTGAACGATGCTAAAATTTTGACGCAACTTGCGCGCTGCGAATTTTCAGATTCTCGATATTTTATTGCGCAATTGTTTGCAAATGTAATAGAAATGTTGGCGATTCGGATAATACGTATGCAGATAATTCGATGCCGCGTTGATTTCACGCAAACAACATTTAATGGCACTAGTACTGTGACAATTCACAAATGATAATTTCTCTCGGAACAACACGAGTGACGTTTTCATTTAATCACTCGGCAACAGGCTATTTGTACACGATAATAAAATATAATTTTGCAAAGTTGTTTTGCAAAATTTGATATACAGCGTTATAACATACGTGAAAGTTGATTAAAGCGAATGCAAGCCGTCGGCGTCGCACGATCAATGCGCGTGATGAAAGTCAAGCTTGTCGGGTTCAATCCAGTCGCGTTCGCTAGCGATCATTATAATTAGATCTTATCTTATCGATGGACCCTTTACGAAGTACCCCGCGACGAGTCGTAACCCTGGTTTCATTCTCATTTCGCTGACGATCGAGTCCATATCTCTCTCTCTCTCTCTCTCTCTCTCTCTCTCTCTCTCTCTCTCTCTCTCTCTCTCTCTCTCTCTCTCTCTCTCTCTCTCTCTCTCTCTCTCTCTCTCTCTCTCTCTCTCTCTCTCTCTTTCTCTCTCTCTCTCTCTCTCTCTCTCTCCCTC
>NW_020212125.1:0-2140 GCF_003070985.1 Temnothorax curvispinosus | reverse complement strand
TCTCCCTCTCTCTCTCCCTCTCCCTCTCTCTCCCTCTCTCTCTCTCTTTCTCTCTCTCTTGGTCTCTCTTGGTCTCTCGTTTTTCTTGCCGGCTTTAAAATCGACGTCGTATTTCGCGTTCGTACATCTCACGCGGGATATCACTTCCACGATCGGCGAAGCGAACGAGGACATGTCGCAGCCGAGTTCGCTCTGTCTTCTCTGTCTCTCGTCTCTCCACGTTGGCGATTACTTCGGGACAATAACGCTTTCTCGCGGTTTATCTGACACCGACGGCGCAACAATTCCACAGCAAACTTTACGAGGAGGGAATGGCGACCCAGAATCATTCCCCGGTCGTCCCGTGCCGTGACAACGTACGTATGATCTTCATCGGAGCGATGTACCGCTTTGGAAAAGGCAGGACACGAGAGAAAACGGCAACGGGAAAGCGAAGGAGTGACGTGAAAAACGAAGAAAAAAAATAATAATCGGGAAGAAAAGACGCGAGAGCACCGCGAGCTTTTTCACATTTAACCAGTCTCTCATATTGTACTTATGTCAAATCACACTAGTCAGAGACGTTCTTTTAGCGTTCTTTCGGCGGATACTTTTATTCATATTCTTTATAACAGCCAAAAGCATGTCGTTCGCCATATTGCATCACTGTGTTTGACGAATCTTATTTTTAGATTTATTTTCTTTTGTCGAATAAATACCTCCTTTGCACAAAGATCTTCTAAATCTTACAAGTTTTCATACATACTCTCTAAAAGTCGAAGAGTGAAATATTACTCAAAACGAATGAAATGCAAGTGTAACGAAAAGTGAAAATTGAACCTGTGCACTTCGAGTGATTCGCCACTCTAACTATAAGAAACAGTAAAATTGCGCTGTAAGTTGGAATGAAAGGACACTCTTTTCGCGTGCAATAGATTAGTGTCTATGGGGTAAATTATGTCACTCTACAATTATGAATGGAAAATTTCACTCTATTAGTTGATCTTTAGTGACTCGTGATTTATTATATATCTTTTGCGTGAGATCGTATCACTCTGGTAGAGTAGCCGCTCTAAAAATTTAAGTAAATAATTCACTCCTACCTTATGAGTGCTTGCATTTACTCAAATTAGAGTGACAACTCTCTTTTTTGGAGTGACTATCGCAATTATTAGTGATGAAACCACTATGAA
This sequence comes from Temnothorax curvispinosus, assembly GCF_003070985.1. Classification (NCBI taxonomy): domain Eukaryota; kingdom Metazoa; phylum Arthropoda; class Insecta; order Hymenoptera; family Formicidae; genus Temnothorax; species Temnothorax curvispinosus. The sequence goes on along the minus strand of NW_020212125.1, from coordinate 968 downwards.
ATCTCACTCTTTCGGCCGAGTTTCCACTCCAAGAAATTTAGAGAGTATGAGATTTGGAGAGTAATTTTAGAATTTTAAAAAGTATGAGAAATTAACGATAAAATTTTTTTTTATCATCCATTTTGTACCTTTAATAATCCAGCGATTATTTGCGCGCGCGCGCGCGCACGCATGTCGCGACGAGAAACAACGTCTCTTTAACTTTGTTGTGGCAAAGTTGAATCGGTGCAGCGTCGAGTTCAGGAAGTTATACTGTCGCGACACGGTTTTGCATTATCGATATAGGTTGTCCCACAAAAGGAGATGCGACTTGCGTACGCGACGCGGAGGTTGCCGCCTGCGCCGCGACTTCTGGCCCCGACCGTGACTTTTAAACTCGTTCGAGGTGAATTCCGCGGAAATTTCGAATTACCCCCGGAGCGGAGCGTTTGTTAAACAAATGCTCGGGGCCATTTTGCGGGCTCACGCGGATTGTCGCGGATACTGATTAATTTTAGCTGAACCCCCGTAGCGTGAAACCGCCCGCTGTTATTCGTAACGGTTGAAATACCATCGCGCGCGAGTTTTTAGTGGCGTTATCAGCGAAAAGCGAGGGGAGAGTTTCAGCAGCCCGGAATACGTAGGTAAACTACTTCATAGATATGCGCAAACGCGAGTGCAATTATGCGAGTAGCATAATTGACAGCGGTGACGCCGCGTGTGGTCTGCGACTAGAGAGAGAGTGGTCGGAGGGAATGACGCTCGCGCGACCGCACGATTATGAGTGTCCGAAGTTTAATGCCGCAGCTTGGACGAATTTATTCACCTTCCATAATAACGGGCTTTAAAGCAAATATAGCGCCGCCGCTGACTGTGTTCGCTGTTTTAAATAATTCGTCATGGGTTGCGACTGTGTTTTTACACGACTTGAAGGGTTCTGTTCGGGGCCGCTAGGTAAGCGCAACAGTCGAACTCGACTATTGCGCTTA
>NW_020212124.1:0-3683 GCF_003070985.1 Temnothorax curvispinosus | reverse complement strand
TGAAGGTACTCTAATTTGAAGTCGTAATTGCGCGCAAAGCGTGGAAAGTATATAATCAAATGGGATTTATTACATACTCATTTAGAAAATGAGATTATGAGTAAGACACATAGGCTATGAAAGATTTAAATTAAGAAAGTATAAAACAAACACATTTTAAAGTATTATAATTACACATTAGCATGTTTTTAATTAAATAATTAATAAATTAATTAAAAGATTGTTACATGAAAAATAAGATATTCCCTGTTCTCTTATTTATTCTTATATATGACGTGCATATTGAAAAAAATTTGAGTATTTAATTTTTTTCAACAGTTTCTATGATATTTAATCCTGGAAAGAAGCTAAATAAAAATACTTAAAATAGGATTTTACTTATAATTTTATTTTACTTTTTTCTTTTTTTTTCTTGCAGTATTTATCAAAGCAATAATTCAAATTTAATCAATTTTAACATATTTAATATTAAAATTACCCAAATAATATTATTAATTTGTCATAATGTCACATTTTTATGATCTCTATTTTATTTTCTGAAAATCTGTGTATAGAGTGCTAAAAAAAGTATAAGAAATGATATCTTTATCAAACTTGGCAATGACATATTTGTTAGATCATCATTTATTACTTTTTGTCGAGTTTAGTCTATCTGTTAGTATCTATTATTTTTCTTTTTATACTTACAAATTCTTCTTAAAAAGTTTAGACTATATAATTGCTATCGCGTAATTAATATTTTGTCGTATAATAGGACATTAAAATGTGTCAATAAATAATATATTAATATAAGCCCTATTCTATAAGCTTCATATGTGTGCATCCTTGCATGCGCAATAAATCAATATCATGCACATATAATCCAGGATTAAATATCACTATTAATCTATTCTAGCCATCCATTTCAAGGCAGTGGATATTTATGAGACATGACATTTTTACGTGTAATATTCTTATATTCTTAACCTGATACACACGTCAACATATATCTAACCATATATTAAGCCTTGTGTACACGATACTAGAAATCGGTCCGAGTTTTGGTTTAAGCCAATCAACTTGCAGCTCTTACAGAAAAGCAGCAGTTTCATTGGTTTAAACCGAAACTCGGACCGATTTCTAGTATCGTGTACACAAGGCTTTATATATACATGTAATTCGATACAAATTCGATACAATTTTCAAAGATCCATTACTTCAAATTAAAATAAAATATGATTCATGACTCACCGATACGATGTGCAGCAGCGGAGTTGTAGACTACGTTGTCAAATATTCAAATTATACACTGAAAAAAAAATTTGCTTATTTTTAGTAAATATATTTACTAAAATTAGATTTACTTAATTTAAATAAATAATGTTAAATTGTAAAACTTATTAATTTGATTATAGTAAACTGAAGCATTAAAATCAGAAAATGTTTTCATCTTGAAACATTTACTTGAATCAAATTCAGGTTTACTATATTACAGTATAATAGTTATTGAAATATAGTAAATAAATTTTTAAAATACTAAATCCGAATCTTTTAATTTTAGAAATGGCACTTTAATAAATATTTGCTTAAATTCACGTTTCTAAAATTATAAAAATAATAAATAGTGTACTTTAAAAAAATAAATATTTTTTTTAGTGCAATTTATTACATTTGAGGAAACGTATACTGAAATAAAGTTAATATATTCGACAAAAAAAAAAAGGAATATTTTATTTGTAAGCATTTTTAACTCGACGAAATCCTATAAGTTCGTAACGACGCGCGACGCTGCTAGATGGCGTATGATGGGAAACGTTTCTCAAATTTAAAATATATCCAACTATAATATATAAGCAGACCCGCTGCGAGGCGAAAACCACAGAGTCTACTATCGTAAGTGGAAGAATCCCTTCTCTACAAGAGTATTTCTTGGCGTTTGGATGCCAATTTAGTATATGTTTTAAAAAATTTTTAAAAAGTTTTTACTTATAGGTAAAAATAATTTATAAAAAAATTATTTTCTTAAATTAAATAAATATTATTAGAAAATCGCTAACTTATAAAAAATAAGATTCATATCTCTATAAATATTGACTATATATTGTACAAAATACTTCTTTAAGTTTATGAATTTTTTACTTAATAAGAAAATGCATTTTATTGAAAGTAATAAATATAATTACAAAATTACTAATTAGTAAAAAATAAAAATTACATTTCAATAATCATTGACTGTATTGCAGTAAATACTTGTTATAATTAATAAATTATTTTCTTTATTAAGGGAATTATGTTTTTTAAATAAGTAAATAAGTTTCTTATTTAAAAAAAACGCGTTCACAGTTGCATGCAAACACGCGATTTACTAAAATTAAGCTAAATTTTTTTTATTTTAGTAAATTTTTTTCTCAGTGTAGCAATGTCAAGAATAATTAATTATTTCAAATGATGGTTATGCGGTCAAACAATTATTATTATAGCAAAAGCTCGAGGATAAGTCAATCAATCAATAATAGTAAATCTGCAATCAATAATAGTAATAATAGTTATTTATCTCTTTTCTATTTTCTTTAATTTTAGTATCGAGCAAGACCGAGCAAAACAAGTATATAAGAATGTCTCTTCGTATATGTAACCGATCGTCGTATATATATATTTATATAAATAATCCTACTAACCTCACGCAACTGGCGTTGATCGATTAGCGATTAGCTCGATCCTCCTCCTTACGACGGCGACGAGGGGCGAATGGCGAGACGCGGACAGGCGTGAGACCGCGCGAGCGGAAGCGTCCCGTTGAAATATAGGCTGCAGTCCATTTAATGCTATAAATGCTTGGAATTCTCTTCTCTTTTCTTTCAGTGAAGAAAGAAGAAGACAAAGAACGCTTCGAAGCATTTGTAACATATCAAATGGATCGCAGCCATAATCGACCGGCCGGTCGCGCGCGGACACGCGAGATTCAAAATTCACACCGCCAGACGGATAGGCAAGGCTCGAGGATAAGCCAGGAAGGCGTGGATGGCCCGTGAAGGCAGAAATGGGTACACGGGAACTTATATTGTTTAAGCACTCGCGGGATACAGAGCACGCGGAGCACGCGAAATGTTACCGCGAGGACATTCGGATTACGAAGGACGACAAATGACAATCCAGCCGCTGCTGCCGAGCGAGTCACGTAGGCGGGCGAACAATGAAAGCACGCGGGGTCGCTTAGGCGTGATTATCACACCGTGCATGCACGAACGCATCATGCTCGCTTCACGAAGTGATTTTGGCATACGTACCCGAATTTATACGTATTTGTAACGTTTTTGCCATTTTATCTGATATTTAAATATTATTTTTATATGTAGTGCGATCTTTTACGATAAATATTATAATTCATCATCAATTATATATTAATCGTAAAAGATCGCACTATATCATCATGTGTGTGTTCAATATGCCATCACGTGTGTGTAATCACTATCCCATCACGTGTGCGTAATCACTGTACCATCACACGTGTAATCACACGTGATGGCATAGTGCGACCTTCTATACGCGCACGTATGCCAAAATCACTTCGTGAAGCGAGCATGATGCGTTCGTGCATGCACGGTGTGATAATCACGCCGTGAAGGTAATATGACCCCGCACGAATTGTTATCTGGGTAATATTTTACCATAACCAAAGAATGTGTTATATCAAAGGTATACTT
>NW_020212123.1:0-2709 GCF_003070985.1 Temnothorax curvispinosus | reverse complement strand
TAACCCTATCCCTCAAGTGAACCCCGAAACCCGTTGGGTCACAACATGAAGCAAAGGCGGACCTTGCGGCATTGGCTCCATCAAAACTCAACAAGGAATTAGTCTCCGCCTTAACTCCATCAGTTCTCAAGCGTGACGAGTATCAATCGCTCTCACAGGCTCAAGTGGGTGCCTGCCTCAATGCCCTTGGCTGTGGCATGTCAATCCTGCTAAAGCCGGAAATCCTGCGCGAGCTTAAGGACGACGCACGATCGGCCTTATCATATTTCTCAGAGGGCATACACTATACACTTACTGTCTGACCATCACTTTCGCCTCTCCCTAGCTAGAAGAGCGTTCACCAAGCCTTCCTTTAACATCATAGGCAAAAAATGCGGAGACAGCACCTATTGACGAATTCCTGTTTGGTCAAAACTTCACGGAGACCCTTAAAGCAACACAGGCATGTGAAAAGGCAGGGCGCGAGGTTTGTAAATTGTCAGCCCTGGTGGGTAAGAAGATCCTGCAACCTGTCCGTCAGCAGGCGTCGCAGCACCGTTTTCAGCCTCCTACGTTTAAATCGCAACTTCCGGGAAACCGGAAGGCTCCTGTTCATCCATCAACGGCTCGCCAAACAGGGGCTCCTTACCCCAAGAGCCGTCACCATCGCTCTCACTCTCGGTCTCGGCCACGATGCCATAGTTAAACACTGTAAGTACGGCCAGGCGCCTCCATAATTTTTGGTCACAATGGTCGGATATTACTACCGACCAAACAGTATTGGATGCTATACGGGGTTATCACATCCCTTTTACATCTTTGCCTCCACCAAGAGCCGCTTTGAAAAAAATGGAATTTTCGCAGACCACCGCTAAATTTTGTGATTTAGAGGTTGAACGCCGCTTGCGTAAAGGAGCCATTGAGGCGGTCGCACCCTGCGCAGAACAATTTTTATCCCCGTTCTTTTTTGTAGATAAACCATCAGGTGGTAAGCGCTTTATATTGAATCTACGTGAATTAAATACATATATTGAGCCGCCACATTTTAAGTTGGAGGATTGGCGGACAGTAATTCGCCTCATGTTACCAGGATCGCTAATGACTACTTTAGATCTGGAGGACGCTTACTTGCTGGTTCCAATAGACAAAGAACATAGAAAATACTTGCGTTTCCAGTGGCGCGGAGTAACTTATGAATTTACCGCATTACTACTCGGCTTTCGACAGCCCCATACATATTTACCAAAATCTTTCGACCAGTTGTATCTTACCTTCGCGAGAAAGGTTTCCAGTCTATCGTCTATCCTATCTGGATGATTTTCTTTTTCTCGGCTCTTCTATAGAGGAATGCCGAGCTAACGTTACCGCGTCTATTAACCTTTTGCTGTCATTAGGCTTCAGGATAAACTATTCCAAATCCTTTTTAGAACCATCGAATACCCGTAAATTTTTAGGATTTGTTTTCAATTCCACCGAGCAATCTATTTCGATCCCTCCTCGCTGTCGGGAGAAATTATTACAATTAACAACAAATATGGCTTACAAATCGAGCGATGTTCCATTAGAGAATTCGCTAGCTTGATTGGATGGCTCATTTTGGCCCAGCTGTTCTTGGCTCTCAATAAGAGCAACGATAATTACTCGGTAACTATGGAGATTCCATCATATCTCCAATTAGACTTTGCATGGTGGATCAATGTATTTTCAAACCTCAATCAATCTGATCAGATTCGTTCGGGCAGATTTATCCGAGAAATTTTTTCAGATGCTTCTTTAAACGATTGGGGAGCTTCGTGCGGCGAGCTGCGTACACACGGCTGGTGGTTGTTAGACGATAGAGCTCTACACATTAACGCACTCGAACTTAAAGCAGCCTTTTACGCCCTGTGCTGCTTCGCAGCGAACCTCCGCGATTGTGAGATCTTGCTTTGTATTGACAATACAACCGCTTTAGCCTACATCAATAAGTTTGATTCTATCCAATTTCCACATCTTTCTGAAATTTCAAGACAAATTTGGCGTTGGTGCGAGGATCGAAATATCTTCATTTTTGCTTCATATATTTCCTCTATTGAGAACTCCATCGCCGACGCTGAATCTCGAATCGCAGATCCCGATACCGAGTGGTCCCTATCCAACGATACTTTTCAGCGAGTGGCCAGAACTTTTGGTCCATTCGATGTAGACCTTTTTGCGTCTCTACTCAATGCCAAGTGCGATTCCTACGTTTCATGGTTCCCAGATACAGGATCTATAGCAATAGAATGCGTTTACTCTCTCATGGGAGGGACTGAATTTCTATGCTTTTTTACCCTTTATTTTGTTACCACGCGTATTGAGAAAGATAGTGGACGAGGGCGCACCAGGAACTTTGGTGGTGCCCTGGTGGCCCTCTCAAGCATGGTTTCCATTGTTTCAATGCCTCTTAATATCTAAACCGTTAATCCTTCCTCCCAGTTACTCTCTGCTTTCTTCACTTTTCAGGAATCATCATACAGCGTGGAAAACTCTTTCCCTGGTGGCCGGGAAGTTATCAGGGAATCTTTCAGGGCCCGCCTAATACCATCAGTAGCCAACAATGCTAGCTTTCTTGTCAGAAGCAACTATCAAGCAATACTTTCGTCCTCTTCACCTTTGGTGGAACTTTTGTCATCGCCGTCAGCTATCTCTGTGTTCTCCAACGGTCCCTCAGATGCTAGAATTTCTAGCTCAGAAACTCAGCTCTACCGC
>NW_020212122.1:0-2267 GCF_003070985.1 Temnothorax curvispinosus | reverse complement strand
TTGTATAATTTAATTATGTATTATTACACATCATATATTGTATTACGTACATATTATTTCTATACATACATACATATATATATATATATATATATATATATATGTGTATATAGGATGTAAAACAAGTTCCATATTCTCTTTTTTAATCGTATACAGCTTGATTTGAAATGAAAAGTTTGGCAGTACCGTCTAATCTAAAGAATATTTTTGTACGTTGCGTATAGTCTCATTAAGATTAAGCTGTATAATAGAACCCTAATGTATGTATATAATAGAAGCGCTAATTTCTCGTCAATTTTTTTGCAGGATTTCTCATTTACGTGTGTAGAATGACTTTTCCATAATATTCTCAACAATTTTTGCATAGTTTAATTGTAACATACGTAATGTTTTTACGTCGTACGATACCTTTTTTTGTTTATGAAAAAATTTTAACAATTTCATTTCTTTTAAAGCAATAATAATATATTACACCAAATTATTCTAACTATCGATTTGAAGAATTTCCTATTCCACTCTTTCCAAAAATTATTCTAACTATCGATTTCAAGATTTCACCATTTTAGCACTCTTTCTAAAAATTATTCTAACTATCAATTTGAAGAATTTCTCATTTCAGTACTCTTTCCAAAAATTATTCTAACTATCGATTTCAAGATTTCACCATTTCAGCACTGTTTCTCAAAATGATTCTAAATCGAAATTATTAAGCTCTGTAATTATACTTGTGACGTGACAAGTCGCGTCTCCTTCCCGGACGGGCTCGGCCGAGGGGAATTCGGGGATGCCTCCTCGTTAGAGCGAGAGGAGGGCGGTTGCGTATATTGATTGGTCTAATTAGATGTTAAGTTTTTAAGGGATTGCCGGTGGTGACCGGACTCCATCTGTAACGGCCGGGGGCCGCAACGAGGAAGGGTAGAGGATTAAGGAGACGGCCAGGGAACATGGCTGGAAGTCGGATCGCCCGGACCTCCCCGCAAGTGCGTGAGCGTCGCCGGCCGGAGTTCACCCCGCACTCGGTCGTAACAGCGGCAGTATAACGATCAGGAAGACCCCAGATCACCCCCGAGCAAAATGCCACTTGAACAAGGGTGCCGAGGAACGGCCCAGGGAAAGGCGCAGCCCTGGGGCCGTCACCCCGAGGGGGATGCCGGTAGACGGGGCCGAGGCCCGGCCAGCCTGACCCCGAACGCCGACTCGATCGTCGCGGCCCGGACAGCCGGTTGAATCGAAAAGCCCGCGCCGAATCGGAGGTAATTGCAGCGGCGCCGCCGGAAGGGGAGGCGCGCGAGAAGCTAAAGCGCCGACGAGAGCGCCCTGGAATTGGAGTGGCGCCCCCGGAAGGAGCGGCGCACGTGCGGCCTAGGCGCAGGAAGCGCTAGGATCGGCAATCCGGTCGAACGACACGCTACAGCGCAGGCGCTGGGAACCGGCGCGATCCCGGCAGGCGCGGCGTGCCGTGAAGCGGCGATGGCACCGGACCCGATCGCGGCGACGGTACCGACGAGTTGGGCAAGTGTTGGTCTCGAGATACCACTCCATGTATTATAGCCCCACTGCTGTCTAGGTAATTACGGAAGGTTCTGCTGATCCGGTGGCACCAGCAACAGCAGTTGCGATTCGACCACCGGCTGTGGCAACTGTGGCACCTGCCCCGTCAGCCTCTGCAATTCGAACTGCAGCTTTTCCCGCAGCGTCTGCACTTCGATCTGGTACTTCAGGTACAGATCGGCCAGCAGCTTCTCAACTGTGTTCTGGTGCTGCGTCAATAGCATCTCAACGCTGTTATGGTACTGCGTCAGTCTGTCCTGCTGCTGCTGTTGAAACATCATATGCTGATAAGCATATTCTTGTTGTAGGAGTTGATTAAAATCCAGTGGGCCGCCGAATCCACCACCATGCTGATCAAATTGTTGCTGATGAACAAGAGCAGTCTTTAAAATAACAGAGTAATCAAATCTGTGTAATAATATGGATACATTATATATATATGTGTATATATATATATTGTCACGACTTTTTACACTCCCGGACCGCTCCGGGACGTGTGCCGGATCAAAAGGACTTAGGAGAGCGGGATGGTAGGCCTCTCCAGTGATTTCCTCGCACCTCCGATACTCCACGAAATATTCCGAATGTTGGGCGCCAGACGCGTACATTCGCGTCCACGAAATCGCAAAAACCTAAACGAGACGCAAAACGAAGTGTGGAGGTGCGTGAAATCGGCTAGCTTGACCTAATCACGGGCGGGGTTAATGAAGGGCAGC
>NW_020212121.1:0-1489 GCF_003070985.1 Temnothorax curvispinosus | reverse complement strand
AGTGTGCGAGTATTTCCTCAAGCACACGTGCACAATAAATCAATAAACAACTGACACCAAGATTAAATATTTTTCCGTAATTAGTTTTATCCCATCCATTTTAAGACAACAAATCTACGAGATGTAATATTTTTAGAGTACGTATTTTGTCGTACGTCGATATGTTCCGAGATACAATGGCTCTATATCTGACTAATCGTAGATTTGTTACCTCAATAAAAAAAATTCTGACTCACCACGCCGATGTGCAACGGGCGGAGTTGTTCAGCCACGTAGCTACGGTGATACTGTAACATACAAACATAAGATTCAAATTAAAGAAGCGTTCAAAATGATCAACATTTCAAGATATAATTTTTATGCGCAACTAATTTGTCTTTCAATAAAATATTTAGCAGCACACGTATCTGTGTTCACCGAAAACGATCTTTACAAGAGTAAAATTTTAGATAATCTTTTTCTCTACGTATTTTTAATTTATCGAGATAAAACACGTCGAATAAATAAAAAAGAACTATTAATTTTACGCAGATATAAGAGATGATACTCACCCCAAGGTTGCTCCGCCGGTGCCCGATGCCTCTCCCAGGCCTCCTCCTCCTCTCAGGACACTTAGGCTTCCTCGTCTCACCGCACACAGGACACTCGCAAGAAACACTCGCGGATGATAAACTACACGCGCGCGCGGACTACGTTCTGTTAAAAGTCTTTCTCGCGCGATATTGTACGGCACTCCCGTTTAAAAAAGTCCTTTAGTCCGATTACTGTTCGGCACTCCCGAAGCAAACGCGACGAACCGGCTGCGGTTCGTTCATTCAATTAAATCGGCGGACGAGGGTACGTTAGCTTCCCCGTCTTTGATTTTTTATCCAAGCAGAACAAGAGTTTTGCTTGGGTAAAATCCTCGTACTGGGTACTGAGCCTTCCCACCTCGCCAAGGTCGTACCCGTGGGAAGGAAAAGTACTTTTCTCTGTAATATAAAAGCGGGTAGGTAACATGAATTTTTCATGCAAATTTGAAGGAGTCGCGACGCCGCGTGCTCCGCGTCGTTCCGCGTTCATCACCGCGTTACCGGCGATACTACGCAAGTCGAGCGGACGGTTAATAAAAACATGCACTTCGTTAATCAGAGATACGCCGTTGAAATTAAATATCGCACTCATGCACAATACGTACGGTATCAAACTCGTAAATCTCGCGAAAGTATAACTACATTTTATTAATATGCACAACAAAGAATCGTGACAGCCGGCCGCTAATCTTACGCGACGCGAGATATACGAGAATCCGAGATTGTGAAGCATTCACGAACGGGCGATGTATCGCGGCGCCGCGGCGTTCCGTTATCACCGATCGGGACGTGATTGGCCAGATCCGGGGGCTCGGCTCGCGAACCACGCGCGTTCGACGTCTCGCCTGACTGTGCGGCGGCAACGGCACACACAAGAATTGCAATTATAAATATAAAATTATAAATGTCAAATAGAG
>NW_020212120.1:0-2880 GCF_003070985.1 Temnothorax curvispinosus | reverse complement strand
CCGTTGTAGAAGATCTGACGTCCTACCTCCACACTTACACCGACTACGTTTAAATATCGAACTACACAGTAATAGGGTTAAACATGAGTTTACTTTTTTTAAAGAACGTATACGGTTAAAGCTTCTCAATTTCGAAATTAGTGATGCGAATATCAACTTATGTTTTTTGCGATCTAAGATAATCGGTGTTAAGAACTTCGAGAGCGCTTACCCGAATGTTTAATTAACAACTTTTTTATGTTCAATACTAATTATCTCCGTACTCACGACCGTAATACACAATTAAAGTTAATTAGTAAATTCGATTTTGTTATGGCCACACAAAATTCAATTATTAATTCTCTGCTTAAAATCGACCATGAAAAATGGATTATCAATATAAGTAACAAGCAAATCCCGAATAGAGTTTTAAAGTTCTTTAGTCTTGCCGATAGGTTTGCTCTGCCTATTGATACTAATGACAAGAGAGATCGTGTAAATTCGGTTGTGGACATAATTAAAAACTTCGAATTTAATATTCATAAAATTCCCGACGATATTGTGGATGAAGCGCGTGACCGGATTTCCAACTCATTGTTTAAATTTCTGCGCAAAAATAAACATAAAAACTACATAGACAGGTTTATATTACAAGAACTTATCTTCGGGATAATGATGATGTCTTTGTTACCAGGGCAGATAAGGGACAAGTCACAGTAATTATGGAGAGAAATACGTATGTTAATAAGATGACTCACTTACTTAATGATAGTTTGACGTATAAGAAACTTAAGAATGATCCTACTAAACGGATAACATCTAGAATTAATAGGGGTATTCAAATAAGTTAAAGTTTAACGGTTTGACAGGTTATGTCGGGTTAAAGTCGAGTAAAAAGTTAATTAATTAACTTTGGGCGCGCTACTCTTTAAGGTTATGAAAAATACATAAGTAACTCATTAACTTATCACATTAATCTTTGGGTTAAAAGTGTAAAAATTAACTTTTTACCCGACTTTAACCCGACATAACCTGTCAAACCGTTAAACTCTAACTTATTTGAATACCCCTAATGCTTTGGCGAAGTCTTGGTTTAACAAGGATATTATCAGCGAACAATTGTTTCGGCTATTGAACTGTACTAATGGGAACCTCCCACGATGTTACGGACTTCCGAAGATTCACAAGGATGGCTCACCTTTGCGAATTATCGTTTCTACTTTGGGGAGTTCTCTTTATAACATGGCTAACTTTCTGCATAATATCTTAGAAAAATCCGTTCCCAAACCTGAGTCATATGTTAAAGATGGCTGGTCTTTTGTTGAATTGATTGGGGAGGTAGGGATCGGGGAGAATGATGTGCTGATCTCTTTGGATGTCGCCTCCCTTTTCACCAACATTCCTAAGGACCTTGTTTTGAGAGCGATTGAGCTTAGGTGGAATCATATCTCTAAAAAAAACAAAACTCAGCCTTGCTCAATTCTTGTCAGCTGTGGACTTGATTCTCAGTTTTACCAGTTTTTCTTTTGAGGATCAAATATATGAGCAAATCTTCGGAAGTCCGATGGGTTCCCTTCTCTCTCCCATTTTAGCGAATATGGTCATGGAGGATCTCGAGACGCACTGTTTGCAACTTTTTAGTTTCCATATTTCCTTTTTTAAGAGATACGTGGATGACGTTTTCGCGATTGTTCCTGTGTCGGGGATTTACGAGTTACTTAAAGTTTTCAACAGTTATCACGCGAGATTGAAATTTACATTCGAAATAGAAAAGAATGGTTCTTTAAGTTTTCTCGACACAACGGTGATTCGAGAAGGGAGCGTGTTGCTTACGAATTGGTACCGAAAACCTACTTTTTCGGGGCGATACATAAATTTTATTTTTTGAATCACCCTCTTAAATACAAAATTAATATTATACGTAATCTTGTTGACCGTGCTATTCTTTTATCGGACGTGCGTTTTCATAAGTCTAATTTAAACGAAGTAAGAAAGATTCTTTCAAATAATTGTTATCCAATACAATTAATTAACAAATACATTAATATCCGACTTAACGAGTTACAGACGCGTCACGATGATAGTAATGGCTCTAGCGGTGACAGTGTGGCCCGTGATCCTTTGAAATTTATCACCATACCGTATGTTAACAGTGACAGTGTTGGCCGTACAATGCGCGATGCAAAATTTAGGCTTACCATTCCGAAGAAATTATATTGCATTATTCGAAGGAGAAAGGACAGGCTGCCGTATCTTAAACAGACTGAGTTGATATATAAGATTGATTGTGCTAATTGTAATGCTGCATATGTTGGCCAAACAAAGAGACACCTAGAGACACGCATAAAAGAACATTTCTGTGATATTAGAAAGAATAGTGACAATCATTCCGTGGTTAGTAAGCACCGTCTTACGCACAACCACGACTTTAATTGGCAAAAACCAAAAATTTTGTATAAAGAGAGACAATTCAAGAAACGAGAAATCTCAGAAATGTTTTTTATTGAAAAATGTGACAGCGCAATCAACCTGCAAAAAGACACAAAAAACTTGCCCGCGAATTACAACCGCGTGATTGGTGTCACCTAGTTTTTGCCCCTTTTGTTCTGCTCGTTTCCTTCTGTGAACACATCTAGTTATTATTGTATCGGTCATTTTAGTATGACTTCGACTGTCACGTTGTACGGATGTGTTCGCAGATATGGCTTACGATGTGTTTTCTCGTCCCACACCGTTCTGTTCTTATATTTTTTGACGCACAGAATATGTAAGCTGCTTATTTTACTTTGTATACTTTGTATACTTTAATTTATTTCAATTTTTATTCTAATTTTTCATTTTATGACTTCTGAGTGATTATTTTATGACTTCTTAGCGAATATTTTATCTTATTGATTATCA